>NC_043986.1:14298889-14586389 GCF_902150065.1 Myripristis murdjan | reverse complement strand
AATATGTAAACTCGCCAGGACGCCCAAGGCTCCAACTGTATGAACTAGTTGAGGTGCACTTTATTTAACTTTGCCAAACACTTAAGCAGCCTGAAAAGTGGACACATCACTTGCACTTGATAAGATAAATCAAGCCATCCTCATGCATTATTCAAATGTACAAAATGTATTCAGATGCAGTTCATTTTTTGTTGTCTTCACACAGAGCTAAAGTAGGGTTAACCAAGTGAGGATATGAGAAACTATTCAAAGATTGATGGAGGGCTAAATTGACGAATGCTAGAAAAAAAAAAAAAAAAATGAGGACGGCATTTTCCCCCCTCTGACTCCTTTCAGGGTTCAAGACAGCTTGCCTGCCTTCCCAAACTGCTTACAGTAAGAGGATTGGTTGGTAACAATGCAATCTTTAATTTATGATAAACTCCCAGGGAAAGGGGTTGTTGGTTTCCTGGTGGAGGCACTTAAAAAGAAGACAACGAAGAGGTGAAGAGAGGAGTGAGGACGGATTGTGGAAGTAAGGGGGAAAAAAGAAGAATAGCTAGAGATAATTGAGTGGTGACGGACAGATAGACAGGCAGACAGAAAATGAAAGAGAGCGATTATGCTGAGGGCACCTGCGACGCAGGTAGCAAACTGTCTGTCTACACATTTATACAATGCATTTATGCAGCCGACGTTTAGCCTCCCTGCCAACTTCAAATCTTTGCGTGCAGCCGTTATCATCAGAAGACTTAAAAGACGTTAACAGTGTAGCCTGAGTGCGACAAAACCCCAATGAAACAGTATGACATATTTAGCCCACCTTTTTCTGACAGCAGCACTGCCATAAATCTTAGCACTTAAAACCTCCCTGTTTCTCCTTAGCCCATGTGACAGCCCACAGTGTGTCTGCCAGCGGTGTAAGTGAGGCGTAAGAAAAGGGGTCGAAGGGCCCATCCATGTAAGACGAGATGACAAGGCTCTGAATTAATTAATGTTTGTAATAAAAAAAAAATCGTTGGTGAAGAAAATATGTCTAACGGCAGCCCCGGGGCCTTATGTGGTAATTAACTGGAACGCAAGCCTAGAATACTCTCCCTCCTCCCTTCTCTCGCTTTTTCTCTTTCTCTCTCTCACTCTCTCACTCTTCCATTGCAGCTTGTGACTTTTTCCTCTCTGCTCTCTCTTGATGTCTTTGTCTCTCTCCTTCCTGCATCCTTTCTTTCACCCTTCCCTCTCCCGTCTCTCTTCTCTGTTTCTTCTTTTGTTTATTTTGCCTCTATCTCTCTTTTTTTCCCCCTCTCTGTTTTCCCTCCAATGAGCACCTGTGATTGTGCACTTTGCCGCTCCACGCCTGCTTGGTTTCCCTGGAGATGGGGAACGCTAAGGCGGCGATATAGGCAGAGACAGAGAGCGAGGAAAGAGAGAGAGAGGGAGCGACAAACCGATAAAGAGATAGAAGGACAACGACAGAGATGCAGGATGATGAGATAGAGAGCAATGGACAAACTGACACAGGAAAAGGTAAACCACCGACCATGTGTCTTTGTGACTCACAAATCTACCGATTGTCATTCCACCTAGGGTTTAACGATATGGTAAAGAAAAAAAAAAAAAAAAAAAAACTATTATTTTGACAGATTACAATTGTGGCAGGATTGCTAATTTCAAAGGGAATTACATTTTTGCATCACAACTTTCATTTTTAGTGAAAAAATGATTTTTTGCTGCAGTCCATTTTCTTATGTCAGGAGAGTACAGTTTATAGGCCTTGGCACAATACCTCATTTATAAAGCTAAACTGTCTTTCATTTTAACTTTATCAATTGCAGCTCCTGAGATTTGGAAATTACATTCGGCAATATTGTGAATTCGATAACTCTTTGATTAATTTTTCAGCCCTAGGTGAGAAGCCCAGACTTATTTCCACTGAGAAGATGCAGGTAAAAAAGAAGACAGACATCCACTCATCCCGTTATGATGACTCCCTGTAATAAACAGAGGGAGGTGGGGACGGAGCAACAGAGGCAGTGGTAGACGGAGGCGATGGAAGGCCTCGGATGCATCACGGTGTTTGCTCCGTTGATCGCTGAACACCAGCAGCAAACATGTATGGTATCCAAAACCAATTTGCATTCCTACCTCTGTGTTCTCACGGCAAATCTGCTGTAGCTTTTACCTGCCGTCTACCACTGATCAGAAGTAATATCTAAACATGAGCCACTAGACAAACTTGAAAGCATAAGATTTTTTTAATTGAGATTACGATCCATAAAACACCACAGAGAATCAAATCTCTGTTCGTTAACTTACTTACTAACGGCATTAAACCTACATTATTATGTGCTGGATCTGGTTTACTGCAGTATTCCCCTGCTCTGTCAAGCAGTTTTTGTCTTTTTTTTTTTACACTTGGCTTCAAAGGCGCCCTTCCTGGCCCCCTGGTCTATCCTGGCATCATCACAGCATAGCAAAGGGCAACAGACTGGAAGCTTATTCAGAGCAACATTCATGCAGAATCTCAGGTGGACAGAACCTTTCTTTTCAATCTCTTGTTTTTCTGATCAGATGCTGCCAACTCAACACTGCTACATCATACATATTCTCCTCAAACTAGGCTGATATTATCATTATTTATATTATTTTGTGCTTGAGGTGAAGCAAAAAAAAAAAAAAGTACTTGTGTATATGATATATATGATGATGAAGTATATGATATTGACATTAACACAGGAGAACGACGCCACACTGATTGTAACACTAATTGTAACATCAAAGATCGAAAACAATTATTTAAGCTTATGTCGAGGAGCACTGGTGAATGTTACCTCTAAATGGTGCACATGATTTGCCTTAAGTAAGTTTTAAGTCATGTTAATTGAAGGAGATACACCAAAATTAAACAAACATGGCAGGAAACAGGACATTTTAAGTATCTAAATCACAATAATTGCAGCAGCTGCAGAGGCAGAATTATATATTACTCCTTGTTATATTCACTTTTTATATCAGTAAAATGTGAGATATTTTTAAATAAGTACTATTTAAATACAGTTTATTATTACTGTTCTTGATAGCATTATTATAAGTAGTACCAGCAGTAAAAGTATTGATTTAAATATCAGTCGTGAGTTTTTAAAACAAACACCACTGACTGAGTTGCAGGCCAAACAGTGGGAAAAAAAACTGCAAACTGTTTAATTTGGCAAGGGAAATGGTCTGGAAAATCATGACAACATGGGCCAAACACAGTCAAACTGCACCGGTAAAGAGGAGTGGTTGCAAATTGAATCTCACCAAAGGGGACTGACGCACACTTAGCAGGACAGTCGCTAAATTCAACAAAACCGCGTCCTCAAAAATGATCGCAGAAACCGAACCAAGACCTCTGTGAGAAAGTCCCAACAGCAATGACAACATCATTAGCGTCACGAAGCTTCTGACAAGGTTGTAGTTTGGAAACATGTTATATCCAGGTCTCTTACACACACTCACACACACACACACACTCACACAAAAACATAACCCAGCGCAAACAGAACAAAGCCTGGAACCCTGAGCAAACAAGAAAGTGTAATACAAGGCATGGTTTTTATCTGATTTCTTTCAGCTGGACAGGTTGGAGAAATCCTTCAGCCCACATTGTCTGTTGCCAGCTGCTGAAAATCTCATCGGAGCTATTATGTCTCACCGAGGCCCCATCATATGAAACTCAATACCTTCTCATGTTGCAAACAACTCCTCAGAGATGCGTCAGGGAATACTTGATTGTGACCTCCTAGTACCATCTCTTCTTGCACCTCATATTTTCACTTCTTACCACAAAAACATTACATCACTTTACAATAATGCAATAGTCTTGGTTTTTCACAGCTGGTCGGTAGTTGTTTTTTGTTTTTTGTTTTTACTACTGTGTGATATTGTGGGGTTTTATGGCTCATCTGGCACATTGTAGACATATTGATCCCTCCTAATGCTAGTGTGTTTTTCCTTTTACCAGTGTAACGTTTTGCTGTCTTGTTAATGATATGTGCAAGGATAAAAAAAAAAAAAAAACATCAATCAATAAGTTCTCAGCATGGTCATGTAACAACCAAGGAAAGAGGCAATTTTACAGGATCAGGTCAGGTGCACCCTATGGTGAACCAAAACACACTCCACGACACCCCCAGTGACCAGATCTAAACATCTTCGAACCTTAGTGGGAGGTTCTGTGGCTTTGCTCCTTGAAAAATAGTTTTAAATTTGATGAGGACTTGTTTCAAAATCACTTAAATTCACACTTTTGGCAAGCACACCAACAAAGTTTCTCTCCAAAAATTGCGTCCTCCCTGTTTAGAAATAGAAAATGTATAAACAACACGTTTCTGCTAATCTTTTCCCAAAGCAAGCAGCCGTATAGTAGAACTCAAAATCCTTTTATCCAGCCATTTGTTTTCATTCATTCCCCTATGATATGGAAATGAACTTTCAGAGACTTCAAACTTTCTTCACACCAGTTTTCCATTGCCATAATAAAGTCGTCCACGCTAGTTTTCCTAAAAGCAGCAGCACTGTTGTGTTTTGATGACCTGAAATCGAGCGGAGTGAAAAATTCCCTCAGCCACGGAAAATAGTCCACGAGGAAACATTTGCTTTACACAGCCAATTATCAATTCTGTGGTTTATGAGCAGCGATGACATTGTTCGCCACAGAAACACAAAATTATAAGGTGGGTGTTTCAACCAAACATTCAAATTGGAAAATCAAAGGATTTTGATTATACGCTGTGAAATCTTTTATGCCTGTGCAA
Source organism: Myripristis murdjan (assembly GCF_902150065.1). NCBI lineage: Eukaryota > Metazoa > Chordata > Actinopteri > Holocentriformes > Holocentridae > Myripristis > Myripristis murdjan. The sequence continues at coordinate 14,581,617 of NC_043986.1, read as the reverse complement.
GATTTACTGAATGGTTTGTTGAGATGTAAAATGTGGGTGAATTGTGGTAAATGGGCCAAACATTGAAAATCACTGGTATGGTCCATAAACTATTTTACACACCATTTACTAAAGCTAAGCCACAGCAGCCTGGGTTCAAATCCGGCCCAGATCCTTTGCTCCATGTCATCCCCCTCTCTCTTTCCTCTCTCTCTCTCTCTCTCCACTGTGACTGTCTAATAAAGCAGAAATGCCCAAAAAATAATCTTAAAATAAAGGATAAGCTTCATGGAGGAGTGAAGTGGAACCATACTGTATGTTACTCACCCTTTCTCCAGAGCGTGGCCTCTTCTTCGGCCTGCTGGGTACTGTGTCCTCTTTAGGGTTGGTGTCTATGGCCCAGTAGGAGCCCTGCAGAGACAGAAACCACCGTGACAACAAACAATTTAACTACATCATCAAGCTGTTCTGCTCCGCGCTTTTCCATTGGCATTAACTGCACACTTGAGTTTTTCAGTCACACTTGAGTGTTATTTTATCTGTCTTCCGTGAATTTATTCCATATGAGTGTAGCGTGCACCGCGTGTAGATTACCATGCTTAATGACCTACCTGTGCTGTTACCATTATTGTTTTTTATTTACCACCCTACATTCCTTTGCACAGTCACATCGTTGCACTATTTCACATGCTATTACACTAAATGCGGCAGAATTTAGATAAACACATATATTATTCATTGCATTTTAAATCTGTCATGCCACAGTCACATCCATCAACTCCTTTACATCATTTCCATCTGTTTCTGATGCCAGAATATCTCTCTCTGTCGATCCACTGCATGTTATAATTAAGTCTCCTTCTCTGCGCTAGCTTCCTGCGCGGCTGCTTCATTCCTTCTAATGAGGGAAATAGGTGTCACTAAACTGAAATCTCCTGTGCAATAGAAGGATCTCCCTCACGTCAAGTAAAAACCGAGGTATCCATCTTTATTCCCAATTCTGTAACCAATCAATTTTCTCTAGGCTTAGTTTCCAGCCGGCACCCCCTTCCTTTCCCCTGCCATGAAATCCACTGAAATCCTTTTGATACACAATGTTAAAACACAGCAGCCTCCAAAACAAACACATAGAAGGAGAGCAGAGGAAATCAATTACTTTTAGGTCCTTGATTTCCTTCTGCTCTCTTTTTTTTTCTTGTTCACTCTTCCTCTTCCCTCCTAAGGAGGTCCAAAGCAGCAGACAGAATTCAGGAGGTTCATCTAGGCCACGCATATGCACACACACACACACACACACACACACACACGCACACACGCACACACACACACAGCTCGTCTCTATCCCCCCGCCCCGCTCTCTCTCCTCCGCTCCATCCTTCCTTCTACTCCTCCCCCTGTCTCTCAGTCCCACATCACTGAACAGTACACAGCCAATTAACGTTAGCACATGCATGATTTAGCTTCTCCCCTCTCTCCATGGCTTGAAACAGAACATGTATTCAGCTTCTCTCTACACAGATGACCTCCCCCCATGCCGAGGTATCGATTACTTCGATCCGTGGTGCGAATTAAGGTGCTGGTCAGGTCCAAGTCAGGCTAATCAGGGGGAAGCAGGCTCTCTTTGTGTCTTTGTGGACCACGGGCCTCCACTCAAACCCAAGGATTTTGTTTGAATTATTTAGACTTGCTTCCCTCTTAATTCATTTTTCAATGGCTCCAAAATCCCAGCAGCCAGGAAAAACACCCTCCCTGCAAAATGGGCAAAAGACGAGTTTTGAGCACTCAATGAAAAACTTTTGCTTTGCTGGTTTGTCAAAATGGTGGATAGCATTTTACACCGAGTTATAGCTCAAATGTTGTTTATTTTTTGCTTTTATTAAGAATTTTGTAAGGGCCAGCCTCGGTGATCAACTGTAATTATGCACTTTCCCCCCATGATTCCTTCGATTCAGCACAAACAAGGACTTGACACACGGCTGTTATCAAATTGACGCCGCTGAAGTGGCGGCGGCAGCTCTGCTTCCAAAGCATGCAGTAGCAGTGATGCAACATATCTAAAGCTTCCTCTACTGTGAACGCGTGTGTGTGTTAAAGAAAAGAGAAGGGGAGAGAGAGAGGGAGAGAGAGGGAGAGAGAGAGAAACAGGGCCTAATAAAGCATAACAGATGCGTGAACGGCCTCGCATCTGAGGCAGTGTACCTACATATACTTATTATTCATTACTCCCTGTACCACATTATTACTTGGCAGAATCAATATCGGAAGAGCAGCAGAAAACAGAGAAAGCTGCATTAGGCATTCAGCACAGCCGCCTATGGAGCTAGAAATTGCTTTTAAGTGCAGACACTGTGTGTGTGCATGCGTGTGCGACGGAGGAAGAGAACGTGAAAATATCTGTGTTTATGCGTGCGCTTATGCACGGGCATGTGCACATGCGGCGTGAGGGCGTCTGAACACGTGAAAAGTAAATCGCCGCCGCCTCAGCCTTATTTGTAAGCTTGCTGAAATAGGCTTGCATTTTCATTATGCGTCGTGCCATAATTCAAGGTGAGCTTTTCAGTCGCATTACGTTGTTCAGGAAATACTTACTGCTGCGTCCGCTGACTTTCCTCTGGCCTCCTTTTGGAAGGAAGCTGTCTCTCTGTCTCTCACTGTGTTTCAGGTCTGCCACGACCCTCTCTGAGTGCTTGAATCACCCGAACCTGAACTTCATTTGATTGTCAGTGGGGCTGCAGCTGAATCCCCAGAACCAGTGCTCCTTGCCATTTGGCCACTCAGCTGTTTTGCTGGGCTTGTTGCTATTTTTGAGAATCTGTGTTTTTGACAGCACCTTGATACAGCTCTGTTTAGATCATCCACTGTGTCTGCTGACTAGTTAGCAAAGTGGCTTGTTGAACTAGTCTTGGTAACGTTAAGGAAACTAGCAGGGGCTCTCTACCATTTATTTTGCTCCAGCTTTTTGTCGTGTTTTGTTGTTAGTTAGGGAGCTTAGTATTTTTTTCTGTTTGCTTTGTTAGACCAGTTGAGCTTTTAATTTTCCAGTTAGTGTGGGTGTTTTTTTGTTTATTATTTTGCCTTGGAGACCCTTACACCTTATTTGCTTCTATTTCTGCAATTTCAGTCGGTTTATCTCCGTTAATCATTTTCTGTAAATAAATGTTGTTCACTGCGAGGCACTGCAGCCGCCTTTTGTGCCGTTTTGGTTCCAGTTTTGGGTAAACTTGTTATGCTACTCCCTGTGTTCCCCTAGACATTAAATGAAGGTCGCAACACTTACTTTTCCAGGGTCATCTTTGGAGCGAGGCACTTTGAGAAAACACTTGTTCAAGGACAGGTTGTGTCGTATGGAATTCTGTAAGAAGCAAAAGAGAGCGAGAGGGGAAACAGGAGGAGAGAAGAAATAGAAAAAAACTTGAGTTAACAAAAAAAAAAAAAAAGCACATTGAAGCACACAACAAATCCATAGTTTTGGTCATAATGAGGAAAACTGTGTCTGAATACACCTCCACAGTCTTAACACCTCCACTGTTTGTGTGTGTGTGTGTGTGTGTGTGTGTGTGTGTGTGTGTGTGTGTGTGTATGTGCATGGGAGAGAGAGATAGAAACAGAAAGAGGGAAGAGGCCTGTAACAGTGTAGGCTAACCTGACATGAACCTGTTTTCCCTTCAGGCTCCCACTCTCCACTCATCTGCTGCTGCTAATTAATACCACTGGGGAGGAGGAGGGGAGAAGACAGAGGGATGGGAGGAATCGCTCTGCTCCTTCTCCCTGGTTCTCGTTGCTGAAGACTGGCTTTGTTTCTCCACCACTATCTCCTCCTCCTCCTTCTCTCTCCGGAATATAGAATACCATAACAGGCTGGCGCAGCTCTGCCTCGTCCCGCCGCTCCTTCCGGAAAGGTCTACCATGTCGCCTGCTCTACTTAGCGGGTCACTGGCTGTCAGCGGCTGTCCGTCGACAAACTGAATGACAAAAAGGCAGGGACGGACGCCATCAACCCTGCACATGAAGGCAAGCACCTGTTCCAACAACCTTCCTATGGAAGTCATGCTGGTCCATTACGACCGACACCACCAGTCAGCTCACAGTTTCTTCCCAGGAGCTGTCAACCAGCCGTCCCAACTTGGCTAACCTCTACCTCACCTCCGTACTTCTGTCATGGTTTATTTCCAAACTATTTGTTATTACCCAAGCAGTTTTTTTTTTTTTACACACTTGTGCACTACACTGCGATGTCTGCACAGCCCTGTACATTTCAGACTTTGCACACAGTGGCATTTTTCAGCTTCAGGGATGTATCTAAAGCTCCTAATTGCCCCCAACACGATGGAATCAGGTGTGTGTGTGTGTGTGTGTGAGGGGGTGGAGTGATGGATCAGGATGTGTCTGTCACATCTGTCTGTCAAACGTCATATCCCAAAAGATCTCAGACACTGTTAATTTGATTTTGGAGGGATGGCGAGTCCTCACACTGTATTCCAATATCACAAAAATACACTTGTAGACCTCATTTAAGGACTTTTTAAAAATGTAATTATCTAACACATCACTGGTCTAATTTGACATAACTTGGAGGGACGACACATTTTGGCCCTGTGTTCTGTCATTTAAAACATTATTAGTCTGATGTGGAGGCTATAATAAAAGATTTCACACGACATCCGACTGACATGAACTTGCATCCTTTTACTGAACGGCGCAAGAGGATGTTTACTTGTTTATTTTATTCTGATGCACAGTCTTCATGGTGCACTGGTACATGGTATAGCTGCAAACATACTGCATGCTATGCTACTCGAATCCACGGTAATTTAGTGTTTTTATACATGTGCACTGTGATGTACACAGTGTGCTGTCTGTCTATTACTGCCTCCTACACCGCAACGCTGTATGCTGGATCTATATAAAAGTATGTTTATACAATATGTATGTATAGTCCGCTGTGTATCACATTTTTATGTCTGCACTGCCTCACTGCATTGTATTTGAAGTCCTTGGTTGTTAAACTCAGCAGGACAAAGACTAAGGAAAAATGTCTGTACTTGATAATTGTAAATTTATCATCTGACTGAATTTTTTTTCCTTTTCCTTGCAATCCTTTCATCACATATTACACAGCGCCTCTCTCTCTCTCTCTCTCTCGTCAGTGACCTCATGATCCTATAGAAGACAGCTGGACATCAAGAAAGACAAAACCAAGTCTTCACCAGACAGCTGGCAGCGTGGACGCACATGTTCAAGCATGAAAGGGTGTGCTTGTACAGCGAGCGCGGAGACTGCTCTACCGGAAAGCCCGGGTTCAAGCCCCAGTGTCAGCAGCCATCTGCCCCTCTCAAGTGTCACCAAGCAAGACGCCGGGTCTCTGCAAGCTCTGGAGCCAACACTGCACTTTGACCTCCTGCTACAGGGCAAATTTCTTCTCCAGGAATCAGCGCAGTATCACAGAGCAAGAACAGACTCGGGACAGTCCCACAGCTCATTTGTGGTGATGACATATAGATCCGATTAAAGAATATCTGAAGCTCTCAGCTCAGGCTATTTAACTGGCTAGCTCAAATTAGCAAACATATTTTACAGAGGAGATGGGCAATTGGCAGCCCTGGGGCCACATACGGCCCGCAATGTCATTGAGGACGGCGCACGAGCCATTGTCTATTAAACTGATTGGAATAACAATCTGTCCTTTAAGGCTAATTACCACCATCAACCACTAAAACCAGGCAACTCAGCAGCTATTTAATGCTTTCACTTGTCGTCTTTCGCCACAACTGTGGAGAGATAGCGAAGATGAGTGGCAAAATGAAAAAAAAAACAGGCGAGTATGAATGACTGTTTAACATTCATGTTTTGTTTTTGTTTTTTTCAGAAATGCCAGGTGGGGCTTTGACACTGCACCTCCAAATATTGCTGGAATTAATTGTTGGTGTTAACATTTTGCTCATGTGCCGTGGCAGCGGTTAATTCCTTTCACTGAATGGTTTTTGGATTTCTAACTGCACTGAAACTGAGAAAGGCTACATTTCTCTTTTACTGTTAAGTATTGTTTGTGGATCAATTAAAAAAAAAAAAAGGGGAATTATATGGAAAGAAAAATGTTCTAAAATGAAAAATCTTATTTACAATCACAATTAGTATTACTCTCTATTTAATTTTTAAGGTTTAAGTAAGGCAGTCTCGAATATTCTGCTGGTGAGAGTGTGTGTTTGTGATCTGGCCCCTGGTAATGAGGATGAAAATTAAGTGTCCCTGCCCAACGTTAAAGCTGCCCCCCCTTGGTTTGCAGAATATTACATGCATAAATAGACGCACCGCTTAAATAATGAGCTGCATGTATCATAGAACACAAGTATGCGTGTTTTATTGCTTTACAATCATAAAAATACATCACTCATATAAGATATCAGATATAATCATCATTAAATGGCAGCACTTGGGTGAAAATGTGCCAATACAGCTGTTATGTTGTTTTATGAATTATGTAGTGTACAGAGTTGTTTTGGACGGAGTTTGATGGCATCAAGGAGGAAGAGGAGAACAAAGTGTCTGATTTCTGGTTGCCCTGGCTGCATTTGGCTCTTGAAGGCCACAGCACTGTGGTAAAAATGTACCTTTGTTCTTGCATGGTACCCACACAGTAAGCTCCTCTCACTGAATGGGGATGGTCATCATCAATAAATGTACTGATTAGCGGTGCTGTGAAGTAAGATAATGAGATTCGCTGCTGTGTCCTCCTCCCACCCACTCCTTGCCCTGCCTGATTAATGAGCTTATTGGGCCAGGCTGGGGCCATGCCATCCCTGCCCAGTAACTAATGGATCACACAGTCAAAGGCATCTTGTGCTCGTGTGTACGTGCAAGTTTGTGTGAAATGTGACTGAAACAATAGAGGACTCTCTGAATAGGAAGGACACTGGAGAGGAGTTCTGCATCAGTCCCTTTACACCAGCACGAGCAAAAATTATATACACCATAAATGCTCACTGTTATCCTTCTGAGGAAACACTGAACGGTCTTGGGAAGAAAAAAAAATGTTTCCCATTCCTGTATGGAACAGCTTCTTTACAAATAGAGCCAACATGCACTCACCTTGAGTCCATGTTTTTTCTTGCCAGTGTCTTAGTGAAACACACCAATAGAACATAGGCAGTTCATGTGATTTATTGCAGTTTTTATAGACCGTTCATCTTTGTATCTATGGTTTTTTAAAGTCTTTTTTAAAGTCTGCATAATACACACACACACACAGATTTCAGGGGGGCAATAATTCAATATTGTTGTTTATCATCTTTAAAGAGAATCCTGCTGTGATAAAATGATTCTACCTACTTATCAAGACACACAATTTTGTTGTTCTGTTATTTATAAAAAGCAAATGCTAATTACACTTTCACACAAAACGAGACCAGAAATTAATTTGGAAACAGTGGAAAATTACAGAATCTTTATTCTACCATGCAGTTCAATGTGATGAACATCATCCTGATAATTTTACACGAGATTTTGCATGTGTTATAGTAGTGATAGAGCAATTCTAAAATAATTTCTTATGACAGCGATGATATTCATTTTATTCATATCACCCAGCCACAACATAGCTCAATAAATTATTTTGTTGAAGTTGATGAATCAAAAATTAGCTGGCATTCAGGGTGATTAATCACAAATTGTGTGAAACTGTGTGAATGTGTATCCCTGCATGTATACACTGATATATACATATCATTATGAGCGACTGTATGAGCACAGGTAACATGATGCATCCTGATTCTGCAGGGAAACATTCAGATACAGGAGATTAAGAGTTGTGGCAGAGAAAAATGTGATCGAACAATCAAACAACTGGTTTACTGAGCATCGCAGTCGTTATGAAGTGAGGTGGGTGCTGTGGTTTAACATAGGGTGCAGCATCCTGAACTTGAAGCAGACAGTTATATAAGCCCGCCGTGATAGGCATGGATGACTTTTTGACAAAATGCAATGCGATCTAATGTGATGTGTGACAAAAAGCCAGATTTTGGAAAAAAGCTGTGGGGTGCAGAGGAAAGAAAAGAAAAAGAAGTGGGGTGTTAAAGAAGGTGCTGGGTGATTGGAAAGAAAGGAGTGTGGGAGTGAGAACATGTGTGTATGTGTTGATATGGTCCCTGTGTGGGTGTGGGTGTGTGTGTGTGTGTGTGTGTGTGTGTGTGTGTGTCAGCAAGCGATCAAAGAGTGATCAAAGAGCGATCAATTTATATAGGATTGAGATATGGAGGCTAACAGACCAATAGAGACAGTGAAGGTAAAGCTATGGGCTTGCTTTGTACGCAGCGTGTGTGCGTGGGTGTGTGTGTGTGTGTGTGTCTGTCTGTCTGCAGATGAGGGAGGGTGCAGGTCAAAGAAGCCAGAAGGAGATATTCTGACAGAGCTGAGGCCATGGGCAGGAAAGCTTGCTCTGTGTGTCTATATGTGTGCGTGTTTGTGTGTGTGTGTGTGTGTGTGTGTGTGTGTGTGTGTGTGTGTGTGTCTGTGTGTGTGTCTGTGTGAGTGTGTGTATGTGTGTGTGTCTATACACCAGGGAAGCAGGTCACACGGAGAAGATTGAAGTTATGTAAGTGGGTAGGTTGGGAAGATTTGGGTCATGGCCGCTGAGTTAAATATGAAGGGGCAACCTGAAACGGCATTTCTTCTTCCAAACTGAATGAAACAGTCTGGGGAAGGGAGAATTCACAACTGTGTCAACAATTCTGGTCCCAGTCTAACAATGCTGGCTGGACTGAAATAGAGCCGCAGAACTTGGATGCATTAAATAGACATAGCCCAACTGGCCCAGCTAACTGGCTACGGCTGCCACTGGTCTTTCCTTATGGCTGTTAGATGAGGAAAGTTCTCAGTCCTTGTCATTTTACAGGGTGCTGACTCCGGTGACAGATCGCTCCTAACTTTACGGCTTAATCCAGTCATTCCCAGTCACTCCGTTCATTCTTAACAAGAGCAGTGACCAAGTTGTGCTCGAACCAGGCAGCAAGATGACTGCAGTGCTATGCAGATGAGCCTGTCTCTTTGTGTGTGGATGGGAACGGGACTTGGCAACCGGTAGTCGGTGTGCAGTGATAGAACTGCACGACACTTCCTGAATGTTTCACAGGAAAAACACAGCAAAATAGGAACGAAGAATCTCAGTGGTGGAATTACTATTCATTGCTTATACTTACCACCACTAGCAATACCACAGAGTCAAAATGCCTCGTTACAAGAAAAAGTCCCGCATTCTTACTTAAAGTACAAAATATTAGCATCAAAATATACTTAATGTAGCAAAAGTTAAAGTACTCATTATGGCCCATTTCAAAACCTCATATCTGTCTATCTATCTATCTAAATAGATATAGATATAGATATAGATACAGATACATATATACATATATATTTATATATGTATGTATATATGTGTGTGTGTGTGTGTGTGTGTAATTAAAGTCCAACAACAAAAAATAATAAATAAATAATAAAATACTAAAAATATTAATAAATAATTCATGTTATTGGACTATAATTACTGATGCATTCATGTATTCATCACTTTGATGCTGCAGCTGGTAGAGACACTTCATTCCTTTATATATTCCTAATCGTTTACATACTACTGGGTAGCTTAACCTATAGAAATATGTCATAATTTATTAGTTGATTTATAATTTGTATTAATAATACAGTAAATTTTAACTAAAGCTGTCAAATAAGTGTAGTAGAGAAGAAGTGCAATATTTCCCCCATGAAATGTGGTGGGGTAGAGGTATAAAGTAGCATGAAATGGAAATACTCAAGTAAAATACAAGTACCTCAAAATTGTACTAGAGTGCAGTACTTTAATAAATGCACCTGGTTACATTTCACCAGTGGATAACGTTACAGCAGATCACGGAGCATCTCAGTTTTATGTCAAAAATCCAAAACTCTGTATGGCTGCCTCCATTTTTGTTGACAATGGATATCACGTTTGTACCTGTGTGACAGATGAAATGCAGGATTCATGTACTGAGTCCTGTTACTTGCTCAGACATAGGATGGAAACAGAGCATTAACATAGCTCACTAAACTTTAGCTGTTGAGCCCCAAGATATAATGCAGGCCATAAAATCACAAAAGAGATGTTTAGTTGAATTCTATTGACAATCTCGAGAAACTCTTTCACACTCAAGATAAAGTTTACAGGTTAAGGTTAAGGTTAAGATTCAAATGTAAAATGCAATAAACGTATGAAAGGAATAAATAACACAGGACAAACAAAAACATAACAGATGCACTGTTTTTTAAATTAAGAGTGTACTGAGACATTGTGGCGGTGGAGATGGCTGGGGGTCAGCGGCTGGGGAAAAGATAAACTGTAGCTCTTCAGTATTTCAGACACTTTCAGATTCCCTGATGTGGCTTCGCAATCTGTAACAGCGAGGCGACTTGCTGGGAGTCAACTTGAAATTAGCCGTTCATGAGGGCATTGCTGCGTAAATCCCACCGAAACTCGCCTCAAATGTGTATGTGTAGGCAGGGGGAGGTCAGAGGGCAATAGGTTTGCTGGTTAGGGGATTAACCTATGGACACACACACAAATGCATACACACACAGCAGTATTCAGGAGAGTGTCTCCCATGCCCTTCAGGATAAATGCACTGTGGTGTCAGAGGAGCAGGCCTGGAGCACCCACAGACAGAGAGAGCACGGGAGGGAGAGAGAGGAGAGCGAGAGAAAAGCTGGCAGATATAGGAGGAGAGAGGGGATATTTGGAGAGCAGGAGAGAACGGAGGGATTTTTATTAACTTTCAGCTGAACCCATACAGTGCATAAAGAGAGGGTAAAATGTGGGAAAGTTTAAAGGAGAGACAGGAGAGAGGAAACTCGATGGAGGAAGAGAGGGAGGGTGCAAGAGGCACACCAGATACAAAGAAGTAAAGAGCTGGAGTCGGCTGGGAGAGGGAGTGGGGGTACGTGTATATACGGACAGGTGTCTTAGATGTGAAAGTCTCCTGGGTTCTGAGTATCATTGAGACACCTTATTATATCCTGACGGTGAAGGAGTGACAGACGCTCCGTGAGAATGCGGGGTTGAATACAAGTCACTACTTCAAACCCGGTCTAATACATATTCATTTCATTTGATGGACCCTTCCCCCGCCCTCTTCACTCCCTCACTGAAGTACTTCACAGAAGTCATCTGTAAGATGAGAGGCGTGTGCGTGTGCCTGTTGTGTGTTTGTGTGTGTGTGTGAGGCTAGGCTGTGCATGGATTTGCGCGCGCACATACGCAGGTGTGTGTGCGCCTGTGCGAGAGCGTGCACCTGTGTGTACTTCAGCCCTAACTCGCGCAGGCTTGTCTATGCATGCACCTGTGCACGCACTTGCATCTGAGTGTGTCTTTATGCAGGTGTGTGTGCACCTGTGCAGGCGCCTGTGTCTGTGCGCACACCTGTTCATCCATGGGAATGTTTGTGCGTGTGCAGCAGTGTGTCTATGCCTGCTTACAAGTGTATATGTGTGTGTGTGTGTGTGTGTGTGTGTGTGTGTGTGAGGCGGTGAGAGAGAGAGAGAGGGTGAGTGTGTGTGTGGGTGTGTATGTGTGTATGACTGATAGGCACAAAGACACATCTCCGGAGGAGGTGGAAGAAGAGTTGCTGATGTCTCTGGAGATCTAGCAAGAAACTCCAATACAGTAAGAACACTAAAGTGCGGTATATCTTTCAAAAAAGCAGGCCGTGCTATAGCGAAATGTGTCCTAAACTGTCCTAAACTGCAAAAAGTTGAAAAAAAAGTTCACCGGCTAGCTTACCACTGTCCCTGTGTCACATCAACGGGCTTTCACATTGGCAAGAGATACAGCCTGACAAATCCTTTGAGCTCTGATTTTAAGATAGCATTTCAAAGATGGCAGCCAAAGAAGAAGCGAGACCAAACTAGGTTAAAGGGCAGTGAGAGGTCATGGTGGCACAGTTCCTGTTGCTGGTTGAATCGGGTGCAGCGCTGCAGCAAAGTGACAGCTTCTGTCAGGGGCTTGCTGCGAGTGGAAGTGAGCGAGCAGGGAAGAAGGAGAGACGGGCAGGAAGACGAGCGCTGGCTGCTGTCTGAATTCCTGAAATCTTCAACAGCCTCCTTTCTTGTCTTCTTGATAAAAAGAAGTCCAAATTTCAACACTCTACAGTGAGTTTTTGACTGGTGAACTGCACCGAGGTGAGCTGTGTTGAGCTGTGCTGAACTGCTCAAATCCATGACTGGTAAAACTGAAGCAGCTGGCCAACAGTAACAGAGACAAGCCTCAAATGCCTTGGCTGTGTAAAAGGTCATAGGGTAGGGCATAATACTGTGTGCTAGGACTGATGATTTTCTGGGGTATAACCAATAAAGCCTAGGCAAAATTACCAAGAACTGATTTATCTGCAGTGATAGATTTTTATTGTAACTGGCATTTATTTGTATTGCCAAATCCAAGGCTTTTACCCAATAATAATGGTAATAAGAAATTGCTATGAAAGTTTAAAGGTTATACAACTTTATGCTTTCATCATAACTTATACTACACAAATACATTTAGGTGAACATCAGCTGACAATTCATAGTATTTGTAGTATGTTGCATGCATTTCATATCAGTACAGCACATCACCTTAAATATCCATCTTATCAGGTGATTATAACAGGTATTACAATCACCGTTTATTTTTACAGCAAGACGGCTTTGCGGTGATGAAACAGTATGAATATCTGTTTCTCTTATCTGAATGGCCCTTCTCTGAAAGGCAACAAAAACTATTGTGCAAACCACTGCATACATATGAGCAGTAGTCTTCATCTTTGTAGCCGATGAGTCAAATAGAAAAGAGTTTATAGTTTCCTTTCCTGTTTTATGGAGGTTTGTTATAATGCCCTCTTGTTGCCGTTTGGGGCCCGAGCAGATACAGACCCGTGACTCACTTTGGGTCCCAAACCGCAGTTTTGGAAACCAGGGGCTAGCAAGTAAGCTCCTTCTCTGGTATAATTGTTGCATTCCAGCGTGCTAGGAAAACCAGCTCTAAGCCTATTATTAGCCATATGGAGAGTGCTACAGGCCTGGCTGGTTAGAGAGGGAAATGCAGTGCTGGATGGGTGCCAAATCCTCAAGGAGATAGCAAGGGAAATGCCTCGCTTTTAATTAAGAATTTAATACTGAGACTGCTATTAGTGATTAGTATGTAATTAAAAGCTCTAGCAGAGTTACACATACAAGTATAATTAATAGCTGCATGCATGTGTGGTGTGTGGGTATGTGTGTGTGTGTGTGTGTTTGTGTCTATGTAAGTGTGTGTGTGTGTGTCTGTCTGTGTGTGTGTGTTTAAAGGGGTTGGGGGTGTTTCCATAAATAATACCCTGCCAAAACTTGCTGAATTTGGTCTTCACGTGATAGCAACAGTTGATGCCATAAATACAAATGTGCTGGAGGAGGGGTGCCTCTGGTACGCACTGCATCACCATAGCAATGTCAAGGTATGCAATCACCTTCACAAAAATCGTGCCCATGGTTTTGGAGACTCACCTGTAACTTTTATCCAACTTTATAGATGCACAGTTTTCATTACATGTACACATCCACAGTGATGAAGCTGCAAAACAGTAGCTCTGCTTATTTTCTATAATGAGACGGTGTAATTGATCTATAGCCAGACAGTCTACCATATGTTATCATATTTCAGATTTATATCTCACTCATGTGCAGAGATATTTATGTCTTGCTGCCAAAAGATGATGAAAGTGGACAAAATGGGTCATTCTTAAGATTTTTTTTTTCCAATGAGCTGTGCCAATTGCATTTTTTATTTCTGGAAAAGTTGCGGATATAGTTACGGAGATGTTCTTGTGATGACCAAGACGATTACATTTCACCACTTGTTCGACTGACATGGCACAAAGAATATGGTTGTGACTTTATTTGCATTAAACTATAACTTTACATAAACATTTATTACAGCTAAGAGTATGTTTGATCATGTGGTAGAAAACAATCAGTATGGTTTCTGTACCCAATAGTTAAATATGTACAGTTCTTTATTATTTAGATTTCTATCATGAACAATGGCACTACAGGAAGGGATTTTAATGACATTCGTGCATATTTTTCAAACTAATCTCAAAAAGCCTTTTCAGCTCAATCTATATATCACAGCAAATACCTATTTGACATTTATGCCACAAAAATTACCAACAAATATTTAATTGCATTTTTATATCAAAATATCATTAATTTTACTTCCTGGAGCAGATAAAATCTTTAGTGGTTATTTCCTGGAGTATCAATAAGTGCATGTAAAAATTCAACCAGGCAACCAGGAATCATCACAGATTTAAATAGCATCCTCTGTCCTTTGTATCAAATAAAACTGCATTTCCCCCTAACTGACATCCTATTGGTATAAAGTTATGAATGATCCATTTCCAATCCTGTTTCAAAAAAACAAACAAAACAAACAAACAAACAAAAATTTCAGGAAGAAATATACTCTGTAAATGTGGTTTCACTGTGAGGCTTTAAAAAGGTAGCTAAATGTACTAAAAAGCTGAAAAAAGCTGAATTCTTACAGTATATTCTGTCCAACTTATTAGAAACAAAAAAATGTACTCTACTGCATAAAATAAGTACCAAAAAGTATTCCTTTTTGAGTTCGTATTGAATTTTATGTACAAGCACACATTTTTATATTAAAATTTCAAACACAGTGCCAAAAGGGAAGTTTTGACCTTGAGACCCATGCAGTAATCACACTGACACACAGGCGCACTGCATGCATGCACACCCGCCCACTCTCTCTCTCTCACTCACACAGACACACACACACACACACACACACACACACACACACATCTGGCCAGCAGACTGGACAAGAGTCACGTGTCTACTGGGAAAGCTGGGATGCACGTAACAGGTTTGCATGTGTTACCAAGTGACAGGAGGGTAAACACACAGAGGTGCGACCAGCTCAATAAAACATTCTGGTGGCATTTTTTTCAGTCACCAGGAGCCAGCCTTTTTTTTTTTTTTTTTTTTTTTAAAACACACTGACTATCTGGAAAACACACATAAAGACAGACAGCTGCATAGTCACACAGACACATGCACACTGACACACACACATGCAGGCCATACATGAATGTACATACGCAGATACACAAACACTTATGCATAGATGTACTCCCTACCGATACACATGCAAGTACACACAGATCTCCACACACAGATCAGTCTCCAAGCTGAATCTCAAAAAGCACATTTCCAGTGGTAAAATCTCCGTTGTGCTCATGAGACTGGAGCTCAGCAGGCTTTACACCACCATAGCCACATAATGACTTCCAGCAGCCAATGACAACAGCCTCCCCCAACACGAGCAGTGAGCACACTTGACATTGTGCACCGACCTCCGCCGTGCTCAGTCACGGATCTCCCACAGAGCAGGCAGTGGTGGATGGAAGTCAGAATAATAGCCCAGCGCTGCTTGATATCAGGTGATTGTCTGTGACATGTAGTGTTCAGCCAAAGGCCAAAGGCCATCGCAGTGGCGCTGCCCTTTGCAACGTCACATTAGGCCTTGCTAATTCGCAGGCAATTAGCCTTGCTGCATGGGAGTTAGCCCGAGGCGCTGGGGGGTCACAGGAGAGCAGGGTTAGTCAGCACAGACTGCACGGGCCATTCAGGGAAGGTAAAGGTCTGGACTGCATGTCCTATGTGGTAGGTAATGGGAAAGCTTTCATGTTATAATCACATGCTGAAGTGAAGCTTGAATTCAGTGCCAGTCCTTTGAAAAGAACTTAATAATACAATCAGATCCTCAAAATCGTGATCGTTTTTTTCTTTTCAAAATGACAACAAAAATGAAACAAAATGCCGACATTTCCTACTATTTCAATTCAGCTTGGTAAAATCTCAGCTTGTTAATAAGATCTAGCTCAGGCACACTGACACCTGGTTTCATAATAGAGGACTCGCTGTTACTTATTGAGCAATGAAAGAGAGAAATTGAGAGAAAGAGAAACCCCTGTGCACTTCTCTTCTCCCACTACATGCTGATTATGGGTTTGCGGTAAAGGTGGAACGTGGGGCTGCTACAGTGGAGGGACACGTGGGTGTGAAAGGGCTGTGAGGGGGCTGCAGAGGGCATGGGAAAGTAGAGCTGTGCACAGTGGAGGACAGATAGAGAGAGGCCGTGTAAAGAAAACATAGGAGAGATAGCGCCATTCCAGAGATACATGAAAGCAAAATAATGCTAAAATGATGCAGCCTGATGCAACGCGGTCTGCATTCCACTCCAGTGTCGAGTGAATCACTTGTTTTAAAAACGGAAAAGTTATGCATTCGTTTTACACAAGATGAATTTAGAGGTTGAAGAGCTCTATAAACAAAATGGCATGTGCCCACATTTGCTACTTCATTTCATGGCTCTGTGTTATAGATTTATAGCCTCCTCCTCCACGGCTCCAGAGGATCCTAGTCATCAGGACTTTTCAGATGACAAGAGCACTACATATTCATTTCCAGCCAAGACGCACAAATCTCATGACCTTGGCAAGCTATCTCATTATAATGGCGGGGTAGATTGGCCGGTGTGTATGCAAGCGTGTGTGCGTGTGTGTGTGTACGTGTGCGTCTGTGTCTGTGTTTGTGTGTAGGTGCATCACATGCCTGCGTGACGGCATGCTTAAATTTTTTGATCAGTGTACATTTTTGGTGTGATTTTTGTGGACGGATGCTGGTGTGTGTGCGTGCACATGTGTGTTTGTGTGTGTGTGTGTGTGTGTGTGGTGAGTGTGTGTGCTGTCCTGGTTTCAACCCTGCCGTTCCTGCACTCTCACATTATCATACAGAGCAGACGGAGTGCGTGTGCTGGGTAGTAAAACTCTCCTCTGCTCTCTAACAGTCTCCTCTCCTCTCCCTCTATCTCGCTCGCTCACTCCCTCCCTCTATCCCTCCCTCTCCCTCTCTCCGTCTCTCTCTCGCCCACCCTCTCTCTCTCTCTCCCCTGCTCTCTCTCACTCCTCCTATCCCTCTCTCACCCTCTCTCGCCCCATCTCCTCTCCCGCTGAGCTCCCTGTGTGTAATCTGTAGACTGCACACGTACTCAGCCTACCTGAGAGGGAGTCTCTTGGTCTGTGTGTGTCTGTGCATGTCTGTGGGAGTGAATGTGTGTGTGTGTGTGCGTGTGTGGCAGAGGGTGAAGGAGATTGCACGTACGTCGGACCATGCATGAGGTGTTTCTGAAAGCTTGAGCGTTGGGCTTGTGTGTGTGTGTGTGTGTGTGTGTGGAAGTTCAGAAAACATATATGCGATGTTTGTGTGGACCGACAGTGTCTGCCGAACGTGGCAGCCAGACGATCTCTCTGTGTCTGCATCCCACTGTGTACAGCTGACAGCAATCACCTGAACTGGAATGAACTGGACTTATGTAACTTTCCCTGTGATGGCCACGGCTGGTGTGAAGCAAGCCCCTCTGTGCGGAACCAGGTTCATCCAGGAAGCAAAGGTTTACAGCCCAAAGTGTATGCTGATTGCTTGACATACAGTAGTCCAGTAGAATCCCCCATTTTGCTAATCTGCACGCCTCCAAAATGTCATTTCACATGTAGGTTAGTGGTCGTTTCTTAGAAGAGCAAACTGTGTGAACACTAGCGCTGAAACAAATAGTCAATGAATCGATTAGTCGATTGATATGAAGCCCAGAAGTGCAATGAGAAATAAAAAAAACATATACTGCAAGGCCACCATTTACTAATTTGTGGCCATGAGATATAACATGAATTTAATTTGAATTTAATTAACTCGTTGCCACATTTGGTCAATTTGTGGACATGAGATAAGCGTGCAGTGCTCTCCTCTTCTCCCAGGAGCAGACTGACACTGGAAAAGACAATGTTTGTCCCCGAGGATGTCCAGGTGCAGATCTGCTTGGATAGCTTGACAAGAATATGACTAAACTTTCAGGGGAACAAGGCGACTTTGGGCGAGTCAGTACGCTAGTTAGTGCTACACGCTTATCTCATCACCAAAAATCAACTAAAATGTGGGAACAAGTTAATTAACTTGAGGGACCGAGTTATGTCTTGTGGACACAAATTAGTAAATCGTAACCTTATTTTTTTCTTCTCATTGCACTTCCTGGGCTCCGTAGATCTGCACAATACTGATCAGCTACAATTTCAATTTTCAGTTTGAGTCATTTATCGAGTAAAATTACAAATAATCAAACATTTTCCTGATTCCAGCTAAGATTTATTACCTTTCTCATCTCAATATAAAATTAATACTTTTTTTGGCTGTTGGCCAGATTAATGAGTAAGATTAGACCATTTTAGAATTTTTTAAATCGCATTAGCATTTTAAATCCAGCCAAAGTCTCCCTTTTTTGAATATCAGAATTGGCATGTCCATGTCTTCCCAGTCCCTCTCCAAAATGAAAGGTTATTGTCCAGCTCATTTTTTTTTTAATATTAATATTTTTAATATTGCTTGGCAGTATCTTGCTTCTCTTATTATTTTGCATTTGCAATATTCTCTTTATTCCTTTTGTTTATTTGAACATCTTATAAAAAAGACATTCAATCCTGTAATTATTTTCTTGTTTCTCTTGTCACATAGTAATTTTCACATTTAAAGATGTTGAATATTGGCACAAAATATCAGCCAATAGGTAACTTCAGTTAAAAGATATCAGAATCCGTATCAGCTATATAAAAAAAAAATAATAATAAAATAAAAACTTTATTGGTTGAACCCCAGGGAGGAATTGTCATTATTTTTGACAATTTATAGGCTACATTTTTCATATTTGATTAATCAAAAAAATGACCGATAGATTGACAGCAAAAATTATCACTAGTTGCTGGCCTAGTGAGCACAGTAGATCAGCATCCTAAAGCCATGTTTCATCAATTGCCACTGCGAAAAACAAGTGCCATCAAACACTTCTACACTGTGAGAAATAAGCAAAATATTACAATAATGTACACTTTGTCCATATGTCTTCCTTCTAAGTGGATAGCAGTGCATCTTGGGATTATGTTGTGTAACTCTCAATACACTTTCCGCATCAATGCAACAGAAAAATGCTGGATTATATGCAAATAAAAGCACCCCTCCATCAGTATACTACTTTAATGATGCTGCTAGAATGCAGCCACACACAAATCAATGAATCTGATTTCGGGATACTAAGACAACCTGGAACCAAACAACAACCACACCAACAGAGCAGCCAGTCATAAACTGCAGTGAGAGAGAGACTGAAGGGTCTCAATAACCCCTATCCTCTCTCTGAACACAAAACTAATTGATTGAATCCTACATGCAGGTAAGAAGCTCTGCCAACACAAACTGGCTTGTATCACAACCTTTTTGTCTCCGCTGCTGGCATGCAGCTCCGCTCAGGGAACGGTGTGTTGAAGATTATAGACAGGGAACAAACACAGGTTCGTGAAAGGAAAAGAAGAAGAGAGGATAGACTGAGAAGAGAGAGAGAGAGAAAAGGGGAGAGGGAGAGCAAGTGCTTGGGAGACGAAGATAGAAAGGGAAACGCAGAAAGAGAAAGAAATAATGAGAGAAAAAGAAAAATGTTCCCACTCTCAGAAAATCTCAGAGAGATGAATTGGTTGATAGTTTGCAGGCAGCCTTTTCAGAGTGTCAGTGGAAGGACTATATCTATCCTCTTCTTCACTAATAAGGGAGAGAATCCCCAAGACACAACTGTGGGGATCTATTCATCTGTCTCCAATAACATAGCCACCTCTCCTCTCATATTACCCAGGATTTGCATGGCAACATTTACATAATGACTTAATAATGTCGACTGAATGAGAGGAGAGGCACCTGTCAATCAAAGCTGGTTCACTGAAAGGTTTCTGTGCTCCTCTAGGTAACAGCTAGATCAGATGTCATCATTATCAAGGCTACATGACAAGAGCATTAGCAAGATTCCTTATCCCATTTCAATCTCTCTCTCTCTCTCTCTCTCGCTCTCTCTCTCACTGCCTCCTACCTTCCAGCCGCTGCCCGCCTCTCGGTAGTAGGGGAAGTTGTCACAGATCCACTGGTAGATCTCGCTGAGTGTCATCCTTTTGCGTGGTGAGCCGTTGATGGCGAAAGTGATGAGGCTGGCGTAGCTGTAGGGAGGTTTGCCGTCCCTGTGCTGGGCCGCCTCCTCCTGGTCCAGCGTCGTTCCCGGGTCCAGATGGGCAGTCTTCTTGCCAGGCCCGTGCCCGTGGTGGTGCCCGTGATGGTGCCCGTGATGGTGGCCGTGGTGGTGCCCCGCGTCCGCCTTCTGGATGGCCGCCCTCATGCTGAGCTGGGGGAGCCAGTCCATGGAGGTCAGGCTGCTCTCCAGTTCAGAGGTCATGGTGCTGAGAGGGGTCCGGGAGTCGAAGGGGAAGGGTGCAGGCTCGGTGACGTGGTGTGTGGCGGGTCTCCGTTGGTTCACTGAATGGGTGCTGCGCAGCGGCCCTGGCTCAAGTCTGGAGGAGCAGGAGGTTTGTTTACTACACCTATTCACCTCACTTAGCTGGAGCACACATGCAGTTTCAAAACACAGGAGGAGAGCACACTTGGCAGAGAAACACAGAAGTTAACTTGCATATAATATTTCAAGTACAGTGTATGGCTGTGATGATTTTGGCATGCTTGCATTTTTTCTTTAACTTTGCACAGAATTACCTGCAAATATAGTCTATACATAACACAGACCTATTCATTGCAATTGTTTTCTATTCATTACGTAGATGAGACGTAAAACAATATGACAGACAAGGTATGAATTAAGTGTCTTACTCTTCCCGTTCCTTTCCATCTTTCTTTGGGCCCAAGCATCTGGGGAATTCACAGAAGTCAAAGGTAGAGTCCTTCCGTTGTGCATATTCACAAGTTCTTCATTTAGCCCCTGCAATGGCCACTGCTGCGAACGCACAAACACAAAACCACACAAGACGGTTAGCTTGCTCTGCCAGACAGCCGTCATAAGATATTAATATCGCACAACCGCTCAACTGGCCTCGGCATCCGTCCAACCCGGTTAAAACTCTTCTCTCTTTCTCTCTCTGTGTTCTGTCTATCTGGATTGCCTCTCCCTCTCACTCTCCTTCCCTCCAAAGTGGAAATGGCAATTGGATCTGCAGAGTGACTAAAAGCTGGGGAATTGTTTTCACAAGTGCCTGCCAAATGGGGGGAACAGCTCGGGAGGAATTCCAACCCTCCAGAGGAGCTGAAAGGCTCGTCCGCCTTCCCTCTCCCTGGAACCCCCCACATCCCCCCACTGCGTTTTCCCATTCTCTGACTCTCGACGTGCCTCACTCTCCTGTCAAGTCCATGCCTAGCCGCCCCATGTCTCAGATCCTGCCCAGACCCAGACAGACACAAACAATGAAAGCACTCAAAAAGCCTCAACATTTTAATTTGTTGGCTATTTTTAGAGAGAAGCTCACGACTCCAAATGTGTCCCATGTAAGTAGGGTAGGAGTGTTGGGGGGGGGGGACTTTTGTAAATACTTTGGTATAATTCAGGATAAAGTGCAAACAATCATTTGATCCAAGAAAATTTGCTTGTCAATTGTTATGTTCTTCCATTAGTGGCAGCATACTGGTAGAAGTATTACCCTGGAGTCTTAATGTCATGAAACTGATACTCATTGCTGGAGTGAAGATGTTGTTCTCAGACCAATATTCTGATTTACTGCAAAGAAATTGCTTTGTTCAGAGCTTGATGCTTTTGCAAGAGAAGAATCCTGCAGCTTGGGAAAGGCAAGAAAACCCTCACGTCTTGACAAAGACGAGCCTACAGAGTGAGGCCAATATCTAAAATCCTACAAATGAAGAGTTAACTCTGGCTAGACGGATTCAGCCTCCTAAGGATACAGCAATCTACATCTAAAGCTTCATCTTGCATCCCATACAATAACCTTCATGTGTCCTTCAACAACAAAGAACCTATTGGCCCACGCATTTTCCATTCATGCTCACTGTATATAATCTAGCTGGGAGAACTTCAATGAGCCTGCCTACCAGGAGGAACACAAACCGCTCTGTCTCTCTTTCCATCGATCCCCCTGGAGAGCCCAATACACCAGGAGGAAGAAGAAGGGAAATACTCAGCTCCTGCGAAAACCTTGCTTAATTACAAGTAGAAAAAAAACAAATGTTTAGCATGCACTCATCAAGCCAAACAAGCCAAACACTGGAACTAGGGGAAGGAAGGAGGAATGGAGAGGAGGGATATGCCCGATGAAGCCTCTTGCACAGCGCCACCCCCATATCCTCCTCAAGGCCCTGCCACTATGGGAGAAGCCAGAGCAGCCCCCCCCCCCTTCCAAATCCCAGGAAGCCATCTTAATTAGTGCACCTTTTTTTCGCTGAAGGGAAGGTAGCAGTACTAGTGGTAGTGCTAGTGCTAGTTGGAGGAGTGGGGTAGGGTGGGAGGATGAGATGGGGTGGGGGTTTGAGGGGGGCACAAAACGCACAACAACAAGTACTTATTTTCCCCTCATTAAAAGGAGGTTCAAGCTGCAAATCAGCCTGCCACAAGCCCCGACCTGCTGTGCTGCCGCGGCTGTTGTTGTCTTGGAGTTTGGAGGCGTGGGCTGGCTGCATGGCGGTGCAGTGTGGCACCGCTAGCCTGGCGACGCGTTGGGATGATGAGTAATAGAGGAGAGTGGATAAAGAAGGAGGGGCATGACTTGGCTTCTGGGGAGAGGAGCCCTGCTGGGTGGGTAGACGCAACCAATTACCTAGTCAACTCAGTCAACTGGTCCCACAGTGACTGGGCTAACCTCAGCACAGCGCTTACTGTTACTGTCATCTACAGCTCTTTGTTTCACATCAGCCTCAGAGGCTCTCATGCTATCAGAAGAAAACAATGACTGTAGATGAGACAGAGGGGGTTAGCTTATATCTTTCCTTACTGTAGTTTATCAATTTACCTTATATAGAGCTGCCTGTCTGTATGGATGCACAATTTGATTTGATTTGCCAACAATGTAACAAGACAAGCTCCAAAACCTCAACTCTGACTTATTCTAACAAACCCAAAACAGTGTTCCATACCCAACCTGAGATGATTCTTAAAGTGACTCTCAGCACAAGAAGAGTCTAACCTCAGATTTTTGAACACTACGAAAATACAGAGGATCAAGTGGGTAAAAGTACAAGGACTTCATCCACCAAGCAAGCACTTGAGTTACTAAAATTCATCAATTTTTACTTCTGTGCCATTAATAATTTATTAAACCTAAGTGGTACTTTTTAAACAGAATTTGCTTCATTATTTCCATTTTCATCTTTCATTGCAATTAAAAAGGACACTGAAATGAGGTTTGTAGCAGTACTGCATTTTATCTCTCAGGTATCTGAAATCATCACAGCACATCAGTTATGTTCGACCAATCTGACAAGAAAATTAATCACCAAATTGTCTAACAATAAAAAATAGAATGTAGCTTTTTCAGTTATAAACTGCACATGCAAACATACATATTATCAAAAGATGAATTTCATGACAACTAAAAAAAAAACGTCCCTGCCACTTGACTGCCTTGTCACAGGCCACTAGAGGACTGATTGTGATGCACTTCTTGAGCAGGGACTTGAGCAGTAAAACAGTCCCAACACACACTACACTAAAGCCACACAATTTAGCTCTGTATCACTGAGCAGGAAACATAAAGAACTATCACCAACCAGGCATGCCTCTAGTTGAATAACAAATAAAGGTAGAGAGGAGGGCAGCTCTTGGCAGTTTATCATACAGAGGAGCAGTGTTTGATTAAATGGCCTGGACGGTGTAAGTGTAGATGTGGCAGGGTGCAGCGATGCTACAACGGCAGGCATTTGGCGAACATTATTGGATATCAAAAGAAATTCAAAATCTGGTACTGGGAGTAAATGTGGCATTTGACATTTTCTCCTTTGACTAGATTGTAGCCTTAATCGCTTTTTGCATATGAATAAAGCATGTAGGAAAAAAAAAAGCTAAAACTTTTGTGACTTAAAAGTTTTAAGTTATTAGCAACTATTAGCTGGCACTTCAAGAAAAGATTACAAGCATTAGTCAAAAAAGAAGAGCTAGGAGTTGGACGTTTATGAACTGAAAATCATTCTCATCCAAAGAACTTAAATACATCACTCTCTGCAGTGAGGATGGGGCTTTCATAACTGGGCACATTGTCCCTTTAACGGAGCTGAGGGTTTGTGTGTGATTGAATGTATTCACCCATTAGACTTTGTAGCTGTGATGCACTCACTCAGCTGAATGCACCACTAACAGCTAACAGCCCCCTGCTGCTAGCAGGCTTTTAGACTGAGAGAGGCTTTACAGTTCTGCATTTTAATAGAGAACTTTGAATGGAGTGAAGGGGGTTGGGGGAGAGAAGGAGTGAGTGAGCCAAAGGAAGGAGGCATCAAAATATTTTCAGAGGAAAATGAAGTAATGACAAAATACCCACCCGGAGCATGCCGAGCAGAGGGGGTTTCTGGGAAGGACTGTCTTGGCGAGGGTAAGGCTAATGTGTCAAAAGAAAGTCTGTAGGCGTACTGAGCGCTGTCATGTCTAGAAGTGTGGCCCATTCAAAGGAAGGAGAAAAAGGTCCAAAAAGCCAAATCCAACGTCTTAATTACTTTCTGCTTCAGTGCCAGAAAACATATCCCTGAAAAGGTTCAATCATAAGACATCGAGGCAAATCAGCTGCCCTTATGGTGGGTGCTTGCTCATCTCTCAATGGAGTTGGGTTAAGCAATTATCGTTTGATACTGTCTGCTTATTCTTAGAGGAGACCTCAAGCTGTATTGATGCTGGCTATGTACGGTTTTAAACTAAAATACATTCTGTGACCTTGGTCCTTGGAGATATAATTGGTCAGGTAAACTAATGCCTGAAAGAGAAAAATAAGGAGGAAAAAAGCATTTCACATACTTAACAGAAAAGATTATGACATATCCATGTTTGACCAGGACCTAATAAGCGGTTAGTGAGAATAGCTGTTAAACAAGTCAATTACTCTAATGTAAGAGGTATATACTTATGTTCACTCTTGAATTGAACTGCTTTTGTCAAAGAAAACTGGACATAGGTTTTCACTGTAAATGTTCACTGGCATTTCAATTGAAATAGAATCTATTGATTCCCACCATTTTTCTAAGTTTGTAAGCAAAGCTGATTGAAGGAAGGCTGGAAAAATCAGTAGGAACCACTGAATCCCTGAAGGGCTAGAATAAAATATTTAAGTCACTAAGCCCACACAGAACACAACACCTGAAAACATCTGCCAAGGTAGAGGGAGTTAGTGACCCAGTAGACTTAGCACTGCCGACTAGGAAAAAGCTATCACAATTCGAGATTCTGACAACGGCAAAGTTAAAAAGGCATATTTTGTCATAAATAAAACATAGGAGTGCAGCATTTCGGCAAACTCCCCCAACGAAAGGTCCCAAGAGAGAGATGGGATGCTGTTTGTGAACTCATGCTTAGCACAGTAAAGGGGGCTATAGCACTGCGTCACCACGACTCAAACTACATTCCCACATCCAGCCCTATTCAGCGAGGACTACTCCTCTTTAAAAATTCATTAATTTACAGCAAAAATAGATTAAAGCGCCCAACTGCGCCAACCTAAAAAGTTTGGCTTGTGAATAGCATTAATAATGGAAGCAAGCCTCCAAAACCTAGAGGGCCCTGGCTCGGAGGCACGGCTTAGGTTTTGTTGCGCTTTATAATGGGGAGTCATTTACATTTTTTAGAAGTATTACAGCTTTTTGATGGTTGTTTATAATTACATTGTTTTACATGCAAATCGTCTAACAATTGTTACTCATTAAAACATAACCAGTAGAGTGCAACAACACTCTCAGCTTGTGTAAGACACGGGCTTTACATAAGGTTCACAACGGAAGCTTTGCACCCAACTCGTAAAGCAGCTGGCAGCGCTGCCGCCGCCACAGAGTACAATCCAAATGACAGCCTTTTAAAAGTGATCATCCCCTATCTTATCTTTTGCATCTCTTTCTTTCAAATCGGAGAAGTGCTTCTCCAACAGAATCAAAGAGCATTTTTGACAAGATAAAAGGATTTACTATATCTGAATTCATATTATGTGTGCTTTCCAAAGTCCTATGTAGCAATCACAGTGAATAGAAGCACTCAGGGAACTTAGAGGTATGCAAAAAGAGAGGCTGTTTGCTCTAATATCAGCTTAATGCATTTTCAAACTTTGGATTGAGGTGTACAGCAACAAGCCTACATGTTGAATAAACATCTTAGGGACAACGATTGATTTCATATTGAATACAAGCCCAGCAGACCGAGGGCCAAGGAGTTCACCTCCATTCACCTGCAGGGCTCTGGTTACTGCTTGTAATATGCCCAGCATGCCACATACAATGATACTGACTGAAGCTGTGATCACAAAATCTGAAAGAGTGAATATAAAGAATTCACAATGATATGACTATTTTATAATCTTTAATTTTCAATAAAAAAAATAAACTCAGCATGGATTGAGAGCAAATGCCAGGATGCAGGGATAGTCTCATCATCCCAAATGTAGGGTATTGCTCTGACGATTTTAACATGTAATATTGTAAACATTTGAAAACATTATTTCATGTTTATGACAGTACTTACTGTTTCTCAGAAAGAAAAAAAAAACAACTTATTCTTTGTGTTATTAGTGACAACTGAACAGTTTGAACCCCATTATGTTTTAATTGGTTGGCAAATCATTCTTGGCAAACACTGAGAAGCAAGACTGGCTGCCCAACATTGTGCTTGATTAAAAAAAAAGAATATATTACAAATTACTATGACTACAGGAGGGGAGAGACAACATTAAAGTATGACAACCATGACTGATTCGTATACTGACATATGGAGTTCATCTTTAACAGAGAAAGCCATTGAAACTCATGCAGTGTATCCACAAATGGACCTTAATTCAACTTTCAAAAGTCAATACTGCACTCGTTTCTTAGCATTGCATTTGCTGAGACTGGCGATAATTACAACGACCTTTCCGATGATAAAACACAAATCAGGAAAGCATTACGAGGGTTCCTTCTCTGTACATTTCATGCGATTCTGCATAACGTTTTAATGAGGCATTTAGGGGTCTATGAGTGATCTATTGAGAATGTCTACAATGGCAATCAGCAATGAGTGTGGCAGCTGTTCTGCAATTAAAAAGCCAAATTACCCTCAATCAACACCATTTAAGAGCGCACGTAAATCTCAGAGCAAATAATGATGAGAGAAATCTGTTCAGACAGCTCTCATCTTGATAGGAATTAGAGGCGCATCCAAATCAGGAGCAGGGTACTCTCTCAAACGTTTTCTCTGTCTCTCACACACAGGAACATAGACCCTCATGAACACACACACACACACACACATAATTCTCCATCCCTCCTCCTTGGTATTTGTTCCTGTAGAGATACAATTATACAGTATTGGCTCTCACCACAGAGGAATGATGAAACATAATGACTCCTTTACAGTACAGGATGGTCACTGTTCTTCAGTGCTCATGGCGTGTGGTTGTGGTCCCTTAATGGAAAGAGACAACATTTGGGGCTATTTGAGGCAGCCTATGGAAGTGAAATCCATAGTGACTGAGCATAACTGCGCCATAAACACGCTCAGCTTACTGTATCACCACCAAATACATCTGACTTGCATGCACTCTTGAAAAAAAGGTGCACTCAAGGACAAATATGTCATGTTGCAGTATTCCTTACAGTCTGCAGTTAATGGCTAAACTCCTTTGATAGCAGACGGAACATTTCCCTCGATTTGGTGCACTTTCCAAAAAAAGGACATGCCATTTATTTTTATACTATCCATGTGGCTCATTTAGGTTACACTGGTGTTACTTTTCAACAAAACACATGTTAAAAACAATTCATATTGTGTTGCAATGACATCCCACACTAGACACAGGAATGTGATGAAAAAGACCCATCCTTTTTTTTTTTTTTTTTGAGGAGAGTGATGATTGCACAAAACACCACAAGACTGTTGATAAAACTTGACCCATGAACCACACAAGCACAGATGCTGATGGCACTTTACAAACAGGCAAAGTTGCTTAAATCCCGCAAATCCCCAATAACTCACTAATTCAACTGACCTGATTTCTTTCCCCTAATGTTATTCATATTCCTTGCAACAATATTACTCCAATCTACTTAACGCCAATAAAACCGGGGAGAATACGCAGCTATTGTCACGATTCTGTAAACTTTGTAACTGAATCACCAGAATATATTGCCTGTCCACATAGACACTAATTGCATTGCCACCAACGGGGACTCATCACTGTGGATTGACTCATTCTTCTTAGAGGACGGTTTATTGCTTGGCCGGCTGTAAGCTTCACTGTTATCACTTTAAAAGTGCTTTCAGCTGCGTCCGTGCATGCATTTGTGCGTCAAATTAAATCTCTCCTTGCATAATTGTTTTTATTAAATAGCCCTTTCTGCATAGCCTGTTGCCCGACAGCCCCACTGTCTCAATGGTCCCATGAGACTATTAATGCAAACTTATGGAAGTTGACTTCATCTCATGGAGATTTTGGGACTAAACGGTACAACAGCACTCTGTGCATGCATATTGTGACAGACAGGGAACTTGACATACCCTGCCATTAAGTGAAGCCCCGAGCTCCAGCTACATGTCATTCCCAGGCAGTGTTAGATGTTTTATCTGCAACCCTGGCTTACTGACATTTACAAAATTCTTCTGCACAGACTACTCACCCTCGTAGGTGTTTATGAACCGGCTCAATTTTTTTTTTCACAGGCTCCAGACGCCTATACTGCACTTGAAAATTCCCCTCGAAGAACAAAGCTCCTCTGCTGCTCTGGCGCTGTCACTTTGGCTGCATGCACGGTGCTCTGCAGGCGTCAAACTGACCGCTGTTCTGGTCATTTGAGTGTCACGACGGGCGGACTCGACCCGCTATTCGCATTTGCGCTCAACAACACGAAGATCCCGGGTCTCCCTGCTCCGCTCTCCGGCTAAACCACCGGAACTACTTCCAACGCCAGCCGGAGCACGTTGAAGATGAATTCATGCACCACAAAAGGAGAAATGAAATCACATCCACTTTAACTAGTTCCCAGTTTCAATATTTAATGAGCTCCTACTGGGACATCATATACCGTCACTGGGAATGGCATAAAAGTTCAGCATATAATAATAATAATAATAATAATAATAATAATAATAATAATAATAATAATAATTTGACGTTATCAAGATTTTTAATAACACAATTAAGACACTTGCATACAAAATTCCTATTAGCCAACTAAATACCTGGATGACGCCAAGGGATTATTATTATTGCATCACAGCTTTGATAAACAGCTGTTTCACTAAAGGAGCAAATAATGCACAAAATACAGTGTTTGTAGTAAGAAGAAAACCAAAATAGATTATAATCTGACTATGATGGCACAGAATTGGAGGAGTCAAATGCTTCCACTGCTAATGCCAGACAGCACAAAGTGTACCGACAAACACTTGCTGAATTTTTTGAGGCAACATCTTGGTGCATTGTTGCATGCAATGTCTTGAAATACTATGCTGGTGTGTTTCACCCCCAAAACATTCTTCCTCTAGGCTGCGTGCCAGTAATTTGTTAATCACACCTTGCCTATGTGGGGAGAGGCTTGGTGTAAAAGTAGAGTGCACCCACTTGGGCGGGACATTAGTCAAAAAAAAAAAAAAAAAAAAAAAAAATCCCAAGTCAAGTTGTTCATTGCCAGGTGGAGAAGAAGGACATCTTCAGGACTTTGAAGTCTATGATCAACAATCTCATGTCTTTAAAAGGTGTTTAAAAGGTGAAATAGGACTGTGGTGCTACCTGTTGAGTCACTGTCGCTGCACTTTTGGCTTTGGTGACATTTAAATTAATCCAGGATTGTGTGTCTTGTATGATGTTTTGATCGACAGGTTTCAAGACTTGCACAGATTCACTCTCAAATTGATTATTCAAGATATGAATACAAGAACTGTCAGGCATAAGACGATGGGAAAAGATGAGAGTGATTGTGTTGTGCAGCTGTAAACTGTATGTTTATGTGTTTGTTTGTTTATTGGGTCAGACTACACCTGCACTTTGAGTAACAATTTATATCTGGAATTTGCACAGTGGGTGTTTCCTCACAGCAGCTGCAGCCCTTAAATACTCCCAATTTCAGTCATAACCACAAGGCATCATATGCA
Source organism: Myripristis murdjan (assembly GCF_902150065.1). Lineage (NCBI taxonomy): Eukaryota > Metazoa > Chordata > Actinopteri > Holocentriformes > Holocentridae > Myripristis > Myripristis murdjan. Next base: position 14,551,397 of record NC_043986.1, on the reverse strand, counting down.
ATTCACTCTAAGTAGGCCTATAGATTCAACAAAGCATATTTTATAATAGATGAGTCTCTATGGTGTTATTGTGAACAATGCCTTTAGCTGCTACAGTACTTTTCGTTGGCTTACTTGCTTATGGCCTTTACATCCATCCTCAGCTTCTGACTATGTCCGTTTATTTGAAGCTAAATAATCCCATTTATCAAACAGTGCAGTCGATATATACATGAATGAGAGGAGAGAAGCACAAGAGCAGCATAAGCCAAGTTTAAACCTATGCAGGCACAGTCGGCTTCAATGGACATTTTGCTTGGCAAGTCTAGCAGTCTATCTAACACCAAGGCATGCAGCCAACTCATAGAATGATCCCAGTATGCATTTTGCACATTTCCAAGAGAAGACATCTGAGATTATTCTCACAGTGGCATTTTAGCAAATCTGAAATTAGAGACATAATTGTTTGGAAGACTGCTGAACAGTGTTTTGATGTTGTTAAGTGCACATAAATGAAAATGGATTTTCCACTTGACTGCAAATAGCAGAACTCTTGTGTTGGCCACAAGCCCGCTGTTTGTTTCTGAAAACTTTAAGGTGTTTTGAGTGTCATACTTATAATTGGGTTTACCTTAAGCCTCCCGCAAACACAAATTCTCTGGTGTTTATTTTTCTCGTCTACAAAACACATTTATGGTGATTCTGAAAAGCTCATAACATTGCAAAGTAGAAGCCAGCATAAACCTCTGTTTAGTAGTCATGCAATGTAATTTCTTGCCCAATTGTTGAATAGGACTACATTATGTCAGACTTGGAACAAATTAAGTAATTTTTTTTTCTTTTTTTCTGAGAGCATTGTCAACATATGACTCTGGTTCCACTCTCTCAGTGTTAGCTTGGATAAATACAACTCAATGCTGCACTCATCTGGATGGTGAGAGTTCTTGCAGTGGATAATCAAATATTTGTTAAGGGATTTATGGTGGCTTTTTTACAGCTTCACCAGCAACACAATATTGGGGTCTGGAATGTGTATTTATCCATAAATAACATTGTTTGAAAGAGATGAAAACCAACAAGGCAATGTTGGGATTCAGGGAAAATATGAGGAGGGTGTTATGAAAACACACTTCTGTACTGAACATATTCTTTTTGCGATAACTGATACTTAGGCAGGCTTAATTAGTGCAGATAATAGTTTAGGCTCATGTGGAATACCGTTTCTGTTAATAGTTTCCCAGGGGGAAGGATACAAAACAACCAATTGATCAATTAATGATAACTAGCCTACTTTTTTGAGGTAGAATTACCATGAATATCGCTCCAAATTTAGTTCACCTGCAACAATAAATAAATAAATAAATAAATAAATAGATGAATAAATAAATAAATAAATAAATAAATAAAAGCTTGCCTTTGTAACGCAATCATAAATAACTGTTGTAATATCTGAAGCCATCGGCAGAGGGCTCCCTAGACTAAACTAATAATTCAATGTGGAGGAGTGTCAAGGAGTTTGCATGTCGACTGTTTGAAAGACTCTTGAAAGTACATTTATGTGTGTGAGTATTTTAGGTTCTTTAAACAGTAACAGAAGGGTTTCAAAATTACATTAAAATGTGAACAGCCGTGCCAAATTAGAGTGATCTTCTCAGCCACAGCACTAGTATTAATACACATGCAAAATGCAGCGACACCCATACAGAAAAATCAACTTCATATTCATAATAATGCAATCAATAGGTTATGTCGAAGCCATGATGGCATGTAGCCGAAACTCACTGCATACTTAGTATCGATCTTCTATCCATAAATAAGTTCCATATACATCCATTTAAAGTAATCCTTATCATAATCTAGTTTAATTTTCAACGTTTTCGGTGCCACAACTACAGCACTGTATTCCGATAACTTAAGAAATGCGCCAGCAATTAACAGTCACCTTACTGTGCTTTAATTATGACTATAATATTCCCACTGGGCCTTCATGTGCTTTGTTTTAATAGGTCTGCTATCTCCCTACAATTACATTAGGCTGATTATACTCTTCTGCTTCTTTACAAGGAAGCAAGAGGGTTTACATAAAAAGTGCAACGTGGTGTTTTATTGGTGTGTGTGTGTGTGTGTGTGTGTGTGTGTGTGTGTGTGTGTGTGTGTGTGTGTGTGGAAACTAAGATGAGAGCCTGCCATGCAGCAGCAGCAGCAGCAAAGGCGAGCTTGTTGGCTTTGCGGCACACATCAAGAGGATGTGTTTGGTCTGGCGCCACATTGATGTTTTGCCCATCTTGACCCACTTGGCTTTCCGTAGCTGGGGTGCTGCTGGAATAAGGGAGCCAGGCTAAAGCGAGCCTAAAGCCCTGTCAGGAATTATTTGCATTCGGCTAATTCATGGCAAATTAAAGCACTGGTGAACGTGTGGGCTGTGGCGCACCTTTAACGTGTGAGACAGGAGAATCAGACTATTTTTGCGCACAGTTTGGCCACAGTCAGGCAATCGTGACCATTTGTCTTCTCACAGACACAGAGGGGGAGGGGGGTCACATAATTTATCCCTAATAACACACTGAAGTGTTTTGCAGCCACGGCGCAGGGTTACTCATTCACTCAACAAATCTTTTGATGGCGGTGATAAACATTAGTCACAATCTGAAAGCAGATTAGCCTTACCCCATGAGAGATTGTTTTAAGGAGAAAAGTCTTTGTTTACAAATTAGATGTAGAGTGTGGAAATAAAAGAAAAGATAAAAGAAAAGAAAAGACTAAAAGGAAGGCACAGGCTGGTTGTGGTGACCTTGTAATTTTCTGCCACTTCGGCATAGAGACAGGGCCACTGGTATTCGCCAAACCTCCTTGTAATGCCCGGTCTGAACCGGTTCGGGAAATGCGCGGACTCGTGTGCACAGACAACACGCGTGCAGCATCTTTGAGTGCATGCACTGATTCCTCTGCTCCACGCGCCCATTGGCTGGAAGAGAGACATACCGCCCACACCTTCCGCTCTCTGATTGGACAGCGAGGATGGCGCATGCATGTGTTGGTGGCTCCGCGAGTTGCCATTGGTCGATCGCTGCTGCAAATCCGCTATTATTATTGGAGGGCCTGTTGACTGTGCGGGAACGCGGAGGAGTGGAGTTGTAAACGAGGCGCGTGAGAGAGCACTAAAAACAGCGTGCACTTTTCAGCACCGATACCTCGTGGATAGCGGCCAAACGAAGCAAAGGGGGGGTTAGTCGTGGGGGTAGCTGAATTGTGATAAACCTACTAGTTTTTTGGGGTTTGCAAAGCCAGCCGACCGCTGTGTTCACTAGAAAACTTTGTTGGTAGTTTCGAGACGACGAGTGGAGGAAATAACGCGTCAGAGCTGGAGCTTTGTTTGCCCTGGCGGGCAAATAGTGCCAAGAGCTGCATCTCCTACCTGAGAGACAACTTTGTACGGCGCGTAAAATACCGTTAGGTTTGATTGTAGCCGCACGGTTTGCTTATCTGGGTTCAGAAGAGACCTGAGAGGAAGCCTGCAAATGAAGGGAGGCAAAGGTGGTACCGAAACTTGATTATTCTAGCTGGCTCCATCCGTGGTCTTGCTTCAGCCACATTACAGCCGGATCGCACCGCTAGCCGCTGCACTCCATTGTGTGAGCATCTCTGTTGCTGTTCCCATCATCACTTCCCGACCCCCGGATCCCGCGCTGCTACCAAACACCTGCCGCCCCCCACCCTCCGCTTTTACAACCGCTTGTTTCCACTCAGATTTTCTTTTTTTTATTTACTCGACCCCAACACACTTCGCATCCAAAATGTGCTCTCGGGTTTGGTTCGTCACCGACCGGCGTATCAGCCAGGAGTACCCCCAAGTTCAGATCCTCCGGGCACTGAAACAGCGCTGCGCCGAGGAGGATGTTGAATTCCGCTCCCTTCTCATGGACGAAATAGTTCTCACCATCAGCGACGGACAATTAGGTAAATATCAGTCGATTATTCTACCCGGTCGATGTGCGGCTGGAAACGGTGTATTACTGTGTTTTAGCTGTGTTATAATGCGGTATACACGCTGCTCAGTGTGCTACGGCTAACGGTCAAGCTAACAGCTAGCGGGCATTGTTTGGGAGCCGCTGTGTTTGTAGGCGAGGAGTGGGCTAGCCCCGGCGAGCCTGCTAGCAAGGAAGCGAAGTGTAACCATGGCCGTGACCGCCTAACCCACTTTCCAGTTTAGACTGCCTCCAGACCTAGAGGAGAGATACCAGATGAAACGATAGTGAATGCCTTGCAGTCTCAGCTTAAACGTGTGAGTGTGTGTGATAAGATTTACCTCTGCACTTTGAAGCATCCTATGAATTTAGTTTAAAAGTCCAGTTATAATGAAGGCAGAGGCACTTTTTTTTTTTTTACTCGCCCTTTCATGCATATTACAATGACGTAATTTTACTGCACACTGCATGATCTGTTAGACTTTAGTTGTGGGTTTTATGATGATGCTTTGCAGGTTAAAGTGCCCCTTTACAACCATGAACAACGTTAAAGTTGGCCATTGGAAAGACTTAATGTAAACATGTTTCACAAAGTGGACAAATAACATGTCAACTTGTTCTGTGTTCTGGTATGTTACCTATGTTGTTTAACCAAGCATTGATTTTTTTAATGTTTTTTTTTTTTTTTTTTTTTTTGTATCTGCTGCAGACTTTTAGCATTGCTGTCTGTCATGGTTTCTGTTTCTGTTTTTAGTTTCAGTTTTGGGAGAAAAACATTTCATGAGCTTACAAAGCCTCCATAGCTTGATGATAACAATAGTCTTTGAGCAAGCAGATGCACATGGAATTTGTCAGGTAGGTATGAAGTGGGGCCGTGTCACCTGATGAGAGGTGTGTAAGTGTCAATTAACATAGACTGTGTAGACTGGAGTTGGTAGAGGTGGAGTAATTTCTAAAATAGATGGGCTGAATGTGTGCGTGATTGGGCTGGTCTTCAGAGTTAAATATATTTAGCATTTGTTCCTCACAGGCCACATGTGTCAGGCCTACAGCCCAGTGGCAGTATTTTATCGTCTCAGCATAAACCCAGCAATGCAGTATTTAAGTGGAATGCCACGTGTCTTATATAGGACAGCCTTAGTATAAGCTAATATAAACAAGTCTCAAAGCTGGCTTCTCATGGTATTTTCCTTGAACACAGACAACCTCCCTCATAAAATAGGCTTCATAAAAAGTGGGACAAACAATCGAGGCTTTTGCTATTTGCTTACTGGGTTCAATCTGTTTTATAAAGTAGGCCAGTACTGACTGATTGATTGATTGATTTTATTGCTATGTAGGCACTGCATGATCCTAATTAATCCAGGAGAGCGCTTTGTCCTACATAGGTAGGTAGACAGCTGTCTCAGCCTGTAGGTCAGAGGAAGGCGGCTAGCTTGACTTCTAATCTGTGCTGACCACAAATCTACATATATAGGTCTAGTCCCTAGAGCTTGACATCATAGATTTGTGGCTAGTGGATAGATTGACCATGCTGCAAGCTTATCACACAGCGAGGGCAACACAATATATGAGTGGTTAGGCGTATGTTAATGTACTCTGTATCCAGTTATGAATTATCAGCATTTCCTTTAAACCTCACATTAAAAGTGCATCAGTTACAGAACTTGGATGGTATTTCCCATGCGAAATCCAAATAGACATTGGTGCACTGTCTTGATCTAAATGTAAAGTTAACAATCTCATGTAATAAGCATATCCACACTGACTTGAGGAAGGGTGAAATTCTGCATGCACATTGTTTTTAATGAAAGTTGGTCACTAGCCAATTAGCATAGGCCTACCAGAGGCAATAAATGGTCTCCATTTATGCCCTTATGTTAGGGTAACCAGTTCACTGTCCATTGCCAGTGTATCTTGTGTGTAATTATGCATGAATATTAGCCTCGTTGTCAAGTTAGTTGGAGGTCTCTGTTTGGAATGACTGACTGACTGACTTACTTACTTAGTCATTTATTCATTCATTTTGTTCATTTTTGTAAATTACACATTCTAAGAGGTTAAGCGCTGCAATGTAATAAACTGGATTTAGTTGTAAGCTATCTTCAGATTATAACAGTTTACAGGATGTAATCTGTTTTTGTAAGACTAAGTAGTAAATAGCAGGAAGTATGTTTAAAAATGGATAGACTGATTTGAATTTCTTATTTATGACACATATTGAGTTTTTTCATGCCTGCACCTGTCTAATTGAAGCTGTTGACTAATGATGAATGGAAGCCAAACAAAACAAGAAGTTATTGAATACTTTGTGCTAGAGTGTGTCGCAAGGCTTAAAATGTAAGATTGTAATTTTTCACCTTGGTGTTTCAGTGGTTTCTGAAAACCTCAAGTCAGGTTATATCACTTTCTACTTTGAAGTTAATGGGTTCACTATGTCCCCAGGAGCTGGTGTGAACACATACAGGCACACAAGGAAACACACAGACTATTATGTTTTGATTACCAAAAATGATTTCTCACATAAGAAAGGGCCAAACCCAGCGCTCACCCAGCCAGAGGCATTTCACATCCCATGATGTGTGGTCAGAAATGTTGGAGCAGAACAGGATATGAATTGCTGTCACATTCCTCTGTGATTCTTGTGCATACCAGTGGGCACGCTTTTAACCAAGGATGATAAATGCAACACCCCCGTGTCACTGAACAGCATACAGGAACATTAAGGCATGCTCACAACCTTAATTTACCAGCGGCCATGTGACTGTGTCATTGTGTTATCAACAGCACACATGGGGTGGGGTTAGCAAGCTTCCTGTAATCCTAATCTTAGCTTCTGATTATTCACCAAGGAAAGACCCCCTGTTTGATGAGACAGTGCCATTAGACTGTTTGATATGCAGAATGATATTTTTCAGCATAGCTCTTAAGTTTTCCTTACATCCAATTCAAAAGGTGATGTCTTGATGTTTTGGAGATGGTAAAAACATAAAGCATGTCTGTAACATCTGATCAGCCGAAGATTGACCGTGGCCAAATCAGTCTTAATATTTTACTGCTGTTTATTTAGGCTAGAAGTGAAGAGTCCTTTGTGTCATCATATAAGACACAGTACACAAAACAGGTAATATAAAGAGGGGATTTTAAATGGGCCATTTTTATTATTGCATGCTATTCAAATGAATTTATGGTGGATATGGGCATCCTGGGAGACTTGATCAGTCTTGATGATTATAGCAACTTAAATTTATAACACTGATGCACTCACTGTGGGTTGATGTGGGTCAGAAGTCCAGCTAAATGCTATACGTACTGAATAAATATAATTTGAATTTATATGTAAATGTAATATGAAAAGGGTGCCTGCCTGGTTTTTTCAGGGCTGTGACTTGATAGAACATACCAGAAGTTTCAGGATAACAGCCAGGTTCTCTATGTGTGCCCAGGTGACTGGAACAGCTGCATTTGCATTTTATGAGGTATTGATAATGCAGCTCACAGTACATAGCCCTGGATATGAAAAAAGGCCTGGTCAGAAAACATTTAGGCCTATTGGTACATGGTGATAATATGAGCCCATTATATCCTATTCCAAATAGAGTAGGATGTAGCTACAGTACATGTCACATTAGGCAACACACCTCACAGAAAAAATTTAATTACCAGCAAGTAGTTGAAAGTTGTGGCTGGTTTTGTCCATACAGTGCGGAAAACTGGCTTACTATTAAACTTGATTCTTAGTATAGATTATAAACTTTAAAATGGAGGGTAGTGTAGTGTCTTGAGGCACAACTTACAAGGCACTGTTTTGGTGGTTGTTAATTTGCCACAGTGCGATGAATGAAATGTGTGTGTGTGTGTGTGTTTTCATCGATTCTCATTTGGCTCAAATGGCAAAACAGACTACCGTGTATGCACTGAACTTAAGTACTTGCCTTATTTGTTTATGTCATAGTTGTGCTATCCAAAGACTACTGTGTCTGCTCTTTGATTAACAGATCCAAGCCTTATCTCTAGCTTCATAAAATGAAAGTGAACAGTGCTGCAGTACTGCAAACACTGACTGTGGCAGAAGGAGACTGCAGGTTAGCGCATGTCTTACTTTCATATTGGGGTAATTAAAATTCTTTCCTACACGATTATGCAATACTGATACTTCTGTTAATGTGTCCCATAAACTTTCTAACTACAAAGTTAGAAAGAGACATCAGCCAAATTATGTCAGGCTACCCAAGTAAAGGTCGCTGATTCTGCTGACTAGTTTGGTAGGTAAGCAGGCATCGTTTTGAGATTTCCGGTAAAACAACGGTCAAAATAGCTGGTGGATTTTTGGTTTGTTCCAGTCACTGTGGTTGGTAGACACAAAATGTTTTCTGCCCTGTATTTTATTATAAACATAAAAATAAGCACTGGGCAGGGCTTGGCAGGAGAGAATAGAGTCACTCCTCCACTCCTAAGTATAAACCCTATAGTTGCATAAATCATAACTCATGATACTCATTTATACAGACAGAACAAAAAGTATATTATTACTACGTATTTATGGTATTTGTTTGGTATGTTAACATTTTTGTTATTACCACTGTTGTATACCATGCTTTATTGTCTAAAATCTAGAATGTATTTGAATTTAAAACATTCCCATACTGAATATAAATCCAGATCAAGACTATGCTGTTTTGTTTTTGTTTTTTTTTTTGTTTTTTACCCTGAAAGTTGCCTGCTAGGCAGTGCTGTCTAGGCTCAACCCCAACCGCAACCACTCCCTTACAGAAAACATTTAGAGCAAAAACACACAGAGAGTTAAAAGTAAGGCTTACTGTGCACCTAACACCTAAATCAAAATCACAATAAAATTCACAATTACTATGGTATGGAGATATCTATTCGAGAATTCCTCAGTACCAGTTTTATGTGTGCTGAACATGTTCACATATGTATTGGTATTGGGAATTTCACACTGTTTTGTCATGTTAGGTCTGAGAAATGCCCCACCATCGATACCCAAACTGTTGATAAATATTTGTTTTACTTGTTAAACCTACCTACCAGTCACATCGGCATGCAGGTACTTGACATTTGATGGTCATATTAAAAATCTAGCTGGCAATGGTAATGTAATGAAAGTGGCTTGTAAAATTTTTGGTGTACCAGCTGCCGTGCCTGATGAACAAGACTTTTCTGGGCTGACAGGAGGCCTACAGTGTGTGTTTTTGTTCTACATGTGTCACTGGTGACATGCAGACATGCAGAGAGACCGCTGGTGGCATTAGCACAGCCCAGATCAGAGGGAATAGTGGGAAACGTGCTGCTCTGCCTCTGCTAGCTCATAGCATGGCTGAGATTGTGTCCAGGGCTGGCATGACCGGCCAACCAAACTTTGGCGCAGCATGTGTCGGCATTACCCGCTTTGTGACGTTGCACCGGTATGCACAGAATGCTGAAGAGGAACAGGAGTCCCCTCTACTCAGCAGTTATGGAGCTTGTTAGTTCTGTCAGGCAGAATGAAAATAACACTCACTCACCCAGCCCCATTGTACCATGACACTGTAAGGCCTTTCGTCTAGAGTAAGAGAAAAAAAAAAAACTTTGAGGAGTAATCATAACCCAGCCTAAACCCACACTAAAGCTAGATGTTACCGCACGAAAGCTCGTGTTGTCTTTGTTCGCCACAGACTGAAGCGGTCATGAGGGTTTTCTGAATGTTTTGAAACGGTCACATGATGGACAGTACAGTGCAAAATGAACACTCGCACAAATGAATGGGACTAATTCATCCGGCTGCTTCACTGGTCCCTGTTTGGTTCCCTTGGAGATGGAGACAAGCACTGTGAACAGTGAATACTGTCTGTCAAGAAACATGAGACCACGTCCCCTGACACTTCCCACTGTAACACCACTCACAGTGTGCTCAATGGCTGCACAATCAGAGCAGTGTGTGTAGTGTTGAATGGAGGTGGGGAGACAGTGAATCTTCCTGATTGTAAACTAAGATTCAAGGAGGAAAAAGGGGAAAGGGAGGAGTGGCAAGCAGGGCCATCTCCTCATGCCTTCACACCCTAGGCGCCTCCTCCCCCCGCCTCACTTCCCCTGCATTAAGGCTAAAAGACATCCCTGACCTTTAATGTCTTCTGCCTTTCTGTCATTCTCCCTTGTAGATGTATGTACCGCAGCTGAGTCTAAAAACAAGCTGTGCCCCACCCACAGTAAAGCCTCTCGGTCCCGGCCCATCCATCTCTTCTCATTACATATGCACTAAACATTGAGCTTCCCAAGACCTCTGCTGATCTCTGCCAGTGCTGCTGTCGCTATTGTGAGCCGAGAGATTGTAAGATGGCTGAAAATCAGGTCACAGCAGAGGTGAAGTGCTGTGTCAGTGACAACTGTGTCCCCTCCCCTTCCTCCCCTATGCATCCTCCCCCCATCTCCTTAGGTTCCATCATCACCCAATCTGTCTCTCCCGATGAGCTGTTGGGCTACAGCTCCTGTCCATCTGTCCCTCTTAGCCGTCTCTGTCTGTGTTTCCTTTTCTCGTCCAGGATGAGAAATTAACACCAGTTAAGTGCTTGCAAATCTTTGGCTGTGGCTGGTAAAGTTGCCATCTCTATCACCCATTTTTGGCGCATAAATAGCCAGCCATCTTTGAGACATCTTATTCTATTGTGCAGATCTAGTTAGCTGGTAGAGGAGAGTGAACGTGGCTGGGGTGTTGTGGCATTTGCCAGATCCCTGTGGCATGGAGAACAAAAAGTTAGTTTCAGTGTCATGCCTGCCTCATTTCTTCATCACATGATGCATTGTTTTTGTTTCCCAGTCTCTCCTTTGTGTCATCATTTGGCTGCTAGGTGCTGTGCTACCAATTCAAATATATACTCACTTAACCAGTTGTATTTAGTTAAATAACATTTGCACAATAAATGTTGAAAGGGGCGAGCACCCGAGAAATGGAAATAGTTAATTTTCACAATGAAATAATGTCATTAATTTCAAATGGCAACCACAAGACTAAAATAATATTGCATTTAAAAAAAAAAAAAAAGACTGAAAAACATCAAAAATTCTGCCAAAATGAAAGCATGGTCTGTAAGTGATGCTATGGGCTAAAATGACCAGAAGTTTTGCTGACTCACGCTAAACAGCACCTTTGTTTACATATATGGCTGGTTATTTGTGACACTTTTCCCCCTGTTGTGTGTTCTTGTTTGATTAAAATCAAGTCATACTCCCTTGGGCATCAGACATTTCCCTACCCCACTGCCCTACATTGAGACAAAGTACTGTTGAGGGTGCTCTAAGTACATTAGTGGGGACATCTCTTTCTCAGTCAAAGAGGCAGCCAACGTTGGCCCAGTATCCAGAGGAGCTGGCGGCGCCACAGGGGAGTCTATGGATACGGGCAGTGTGTAAATGAGCAGAGCGGCAGGCAGGGCTGGGTCCAAATTCAGGGCTTTACACCAGCAGTGGCACCGGCCAGCCTTGGAGCTGGCCGGTGCCACTGCTTCTGCTGGCTCTGTTACCCAACCAACTCCCAGTCAGAGCTGCTTGGTGATGGCTGGAGCGGTGTACACAAACACAGTATCCACAAGAGCAGGAAACTTTCCACCAGCTACAAAAGTCGAGGGATTCCAGAATTCACAAACCACTTGCACAGTTTTTCCAGCTACTGTTAATGGCCTGTAATTTTTTTTAGAAAATGGGACCTGTAAACAATGGCTGCTCAGGTTGTGAAATGGCCAGGAGGGACTGCAAGCCAGCATTTGGGTATCGACTAAGCTTGCCAGAAATGGGCTGGATGAGTGAAGTCCTCTATCTAATGGCTCAGAATATGATTTAGTGCTCTGGTGAAGTCTTTATTTAGGGGAATTATTTTTTGAGACTTTTCAAATTTGTATAGGCAAACCACTGGCAATTCAATATTCAGCATTATGATGAACATTTTTTTTCTTTGTTCTCCAATCACCAATACCCCCCTCCCTCCCCCCAGGTCTGCGGGTGGAGCAGGAAGTGGTGACATCTTATCCGCAGGTGGCCGTGGTGCGGGTGCCCACCCCCTGGGTGCAGTCAGACAGTGACATCACTGTCTTGCGCCACTTGGAGAAGATGGGCTGTCGGCTGATTAACCGGCCCCAGGCCATCCTCAACTGCGTCAACAAGTTTTGGACCTTTCAGGAGCTGGCCGGACACGGGGTGCCTCTCCCTGACACCTTCTCCTATGGTAAATCCAAACATTCCCTCTACATATTTATCTTAGACTGAATATGGTATGTGACAGCAGAGGCACATGAAATAATACTTTATAATACAACTTTGATACCACAATTATATATAATTATAAGCAGCCTCACAGACCCACTCAGTGTGAAAGTGGATAATAATGTTTATTGCAAGTAATTCTGGTTCCATTATGTTAAGTGCCTGCAGAAGAATTTATGTCCAGCTCTGTGACAGTATGTTTTCACCTGTAGTTAACATTTGTGGTACTTGATATTCAGTACCAGTGATCATGTGATTTTTGTTTTGTCCAATTAAAAGGGAAAATGAGCAGAGTAGCGAAAAGCACTGAAAGAAATTTTATTCACAAAATATGTTGACTCCTGATTAATACAGTATTGGTATGGGTAATTTGCTGGATATTGGCCAGTGAGTAACTACATTACTCTGTGCATTGTGGGATAAAACATTATTTAAATATCAGTAATTGTGCACTGTATACTGGTGCATCGTATATGTCCAAGTGATTGTCTCAACCTTAACATACAACAGTGCAGGTTTTTGTTTTTTTTCTCAATTGGATGTCAGTCACATAGGTTACATCACAGCTGCTAGCCCACCTGTGGCTCTATAACACAGATTAATACTCCAGCAATCAGGCAATCACTTATCCGCTGCAATTTCTCTAAATGCAGACATAGCACACCCTGTTTCAGTCCCAGATGAAGCCTTGCAGCTGTCCACAAAGACACAAATCCTTGCCATTTGTACAATATATCCTCTACAGGCCACTGTTGATAAAGGCAGGATGTGTGAGCATACAGGTTTTAGACCACAAAAACACACTTTTTGTTACTTATTTCACCAAAAAGTCAGCCACAAAGCAGACGACAAACACCTCATATTCTTTGTTTTCCAAAAAACCCATGCTGTGGTGTTTGTGAGGGCAGAAAGAGAGAAGGATACAGACAGAGAGAAAGAGAGAGAGGAGGGGGGGATTTGCCCTAAATTCCGTTTGTCTCTGCACAGTAGGCCAGGCGGTGCATGCAGAGCGGCTGGAGCGCTTATGTAACAGGCCCCTCCCCTTCGCCCCCTCATGATTTTGAGAATAAAAGATGCCCTTGCCTCCCTCCCTCCCTCCTGATCCCCACCCTAGCAGCTTGTGACGTAGTTGGGCCCAGTCTAACATTTGGTGAGCGCTCTCTCTCCCTCTCTGCTCTCTCTGTCTCCTTTCCACTCTCACTGAAAGCACATGTGGATCGGTGTGGACGTGTGCTTTTGGGAAAAGCCATGTGATAGGGCAGCTCACATCTGGTCCCCTGACTGAATGCCAGATAAGACCAGACAGACCCACACAAAGAGAGAGAGAGAGACAGAGACAGCAAGCAAGTTATTAACCCTGCCTTTTTTTTTTTCTCTCATTTTTCAATATTCTCTCAAACCAAAGAGAAAGCTGGAGCAAATCTGTTCCTGTAAGCTTCTGTTATGAACTGATGCCAGATGTCTGGTTAAAATTAATATATATGTATTAATGCACATCATTCACTGTTCAGTTTCAGTCATGAATCAAGACGGGAAGTCAGTGTGAGCACATAGCACTCCCACAGTCTTGCTGTTTTGAGTTACTACCGTTCCCATAGCGACAAACTACATTTCCCCTCCACTGCCCCCCACCAGGCTCTGTCAGCTGCAATGTGTGAACCGTGGTAACAAAATTAGGACAATTTTCAGCATATTTTACACGTCTGTGCGTGGGTATGTATTTGTGTGTGCGTGCGTGCTTGTGTGCCTGTTTGTGTGTGATGGTGTTTCCCAGGAGGACATGACAACTTTCGTAAGATGATTGATGAAGCAGAGCCACTGGGCTACCCGGTGGTGGTGAAGAACGCACGAGGTCACAGAGGTAAGACAGTGAAACTATCCCCTTGTTTCAGCCTCTCTGGTCATTACACCACACCTCAAAAACACTGCTGGTTTGCACACTGCACGTCCCTAATGGCAGCCCAGTCCACCCTTATAAGAAATTCATCAGTGTAATGTAAAATGATTAGGACTGTGGTGTTGCAACAAGTAAACACAGAATGACAGCAGGGTACTGCTCCTAATCACTATATAGTCTTTTACTTGATTATGGCTGCTAGGTTCACCATTTTTGGTCCCAGTTAACTAATTGACCCAGTTTTTTCATTCTGCTTGAATTCGCATCAGGCTTGCCTAAGAAGTTTTTTCTCTTGCCATTAATGTCACATTTTCTTGAGATTGACTGGGCTCTGCTGACCCATTAGCCCTTTCCTATTCATAGTTATCGACACTCGGCTGGACTTGCCATTGTGTAAAGGAATAACAATGGACTTTGGCCAGCCCAGGCTGCCATCACAAGGCATTGTTAAGGAAAGCAGCCGTTGGTCAAATCTAAGCTGACCCTTTTTTTTTTATGGAGATCAGCACCCGCAGTTGTTTTCCTCCCCTCTGTGGTTGACGGTTGACATTGGCTAAAGTCCAGCTTTCCTTCCGTCTGATGAACAAATAGAAAGGTCTGTGGTCTGTGTTAAAATCTTGAGACTCAGGGGTCTTAGTACATCTCTGCTAGATCTTGAATGTGATTGCCATGGCCACTTGTTTAGAGGTGAGGCTCTTTGTGATCCTATACCTCAGTGGTCAGCTGTCTTGACCATTTTGAAGTCAGAACCTATGCCATTTAGCAGATACTGTTTTCCACAAACTGCATACATTACCATCAGAGCATACATTTTTAGCATACATCTCCAAGTAGAAATGAAACCAATTACTCTGATAATGTTAGTGTCATGCCCAGCTCAATGAACGACAAGACCAGGACTTCATGCTTGTCTTGTTTTTGAGAAATGAGGTGTTACATCATGCCTGCCACTGCCCATCTTCACATCTTCATGATGTGACCAGTTGGGATAGACCTGTCATCTCAGTGCCATTCATTCACATATACATAAACGTGCTCAATTGCACACACACACAACACTCACATAGTTTTCCTTGGTGCTAGAACAAGGGTCAGAGGGCTTGACAGCCAGCAGATAGAGGCAAACTATGCTAATTAAAACAGGCATCTTCTAGCCTCCGTGAGAGGCAGTTCTATGTCCCCCGCCCCCCAAGCAACTGTCCTAACCATTACATGAGGATGGAAATGGATGTGAATTAACACACTTGTCTTGGATAAAGACTTTGTCAGCAGAAGCAGCTAGGTGTCAGCTAAACTTTGAGTAAGTTATTTAACCTCAGTTGAAGTTACACAAATGTCCAACCCATGGTGGGAGTGTATTTTAACATGGCATGCATTGAAGACAGTAGTCCCGGGCCACAGAGCTCTTGCAAACAGTACACAGATTTATTTCAACTTGACGTTTCAGTCCCATATGGACTTTCATCAGAGTGCCAACAATCATGTCAACATCTTGTCATGTTTGACACTCTGATGAAATTCCTTATGGGACTGAAACAGCAATTGAAAAAATATGGGTACATTGTTTCCGAGAACAGTGTGCTGGACGATTATCTTTATTGTATTTATTGTGAACTTTTTACTCTAACACACCCATGCTGAAAAAAACCTCTTGATGTGTGAGTTTCCTTTTTGGCACAGCATGATATGTATACAACGTTCAAATCTACAGGCTACAACAGCAAGTTGTAAAGGTAAACCAATCACTGGCCCAGGGTGTGATTTTTTTCCGTTTAATCTTACTAGTTCAAGAAGTTTATCATGACAGATGGCGTGACCATATAAGTCCTCTATTTCCTCCATCTCCTCATCTCTTCCTCCCTCTCCCAGGCAAGGCTGTGTTCTTGGCCCGCGATAAGCACCACTTGTCAGATCTGTGTCATCTCATCCGCCATGACGCCCCCTACCTGTTCCAAGAGTACATCAAGGAGTCGCACGGCCGTGACGTGCGCGTGGTCCTAGTGGGGGGCCGTGTCATTGGGTCCATGCTACGCTGCTCCACTGATGGACGCATGCAGAGCAACTGCTCTCTGGGTGGGTAGATGCCTGAGAGTCAAAGATGGCATACACTAAGCCACCTTAGAGAAATGGTTCTTCACTACAAGTGCCTCAGCTCATTCTGTAATTGGTCCTTGTAATGTAATTATTTCTTATAGTATGTTATGTTTCTTTTTGTTTTAATTATGATTTATCAACCCCATATGAAAGGTTCTGTTATCATGTAACAGTTTTGCATTTTCTTGTATTGTGGCATGTTTTTTTTTTAACCAATAATCTGATTGGTCCCTCCAAAATTACTCTAACATACGACTGAGGCTTAACGCATAATACAGTATTTGGGGGGGTGGGGGAGTGCTTAAAAAAAGAAAAGAAAAAAAAAGGGGGGTGCTTAAAGAATGATCTTGTCTTGCCTACCCAGAGACATTAAATGACACAGCATTCCAGCTGATGACAAACTGACTTAACGTTGTCAGGGTGTGTGCAGTTTTGCCCTGGTTGAGGCTATAATGCACTGTGGCGTATTTGGGACATCAGTCATCAGCTTATTCTGCGTTTATGTAACAGATGTCACATGCTGTTGACATGCAGTTTCTAGGCAGATGTGACACGGTGATAGTCAGTGGGTTTGATTATGTGACATTGAACTGCACAGTTGTTGAAATGGATGAAAAGTTTTCATACTCTGTAACCTCAGATTATGTGAACATTGAATGAACAACAGATTGTGGTATTAACCAGCTTGATGTCTCTCTCTGCCTCCGTGGTTTGCCAGGTGGTGTAGGTATGATGTGCCCACTGAGCGAGCAGGGCAAGCAGCTCGCCACAGAGGTGTCCAACATCCTTGGCATGGATGTGTGTGGCATTGACCTGTTGCAGCTCAACGACGGCTCCTTTGTAGTGTGTGAGGCCAATGCCAACGTGGGCTTCATTGCCTTCGACCAGGCCTGCGGCATGGATGTGGCAGGCATTGTGGCTGACTACGCCCTGTCCCTGCTGCCCAGCCGCCTCACCCGCAAGATGTCCCTGCTCTCTGTTGTGTCCAGCACCAGTGAGACCAGCAGCGAGCCGGAGGTGTGCCCAGTGCCTGCTGGTGGTGGGTCGCTGCCAGAGGCTGTGTGCAACATGAGCGTGGGCTCCACCTCCAGCGAGAGCGATCCGGAGCTGGCGGAGCCCTCGCAGTCTCCCCCCCGCCAAGCCTCGGCCCCGGCCTTGCCCGATCTCTCCGGGCTACCTGGCCTCCCTGACCTCCCCGATCCTGCCTACAACTTCAACACCCTCCTCGCCAACGAGATCAAGTTATTGACTGAGTAAGCTGGAGACAGCTTCATGCACACACTAACACAACAGATACATATCTAACACAAACACACACACACAAACCTGCATACATGCACATGTGCACATGGCAATGGACATTCCTTTTACAAACACTCATAAACACGAAAAAAAGACAGGATTTTAAATGCAAAATGGGAGCTGAACAAACAGAGAACACATACACATACAACAAAACCACAACCACAGAAAACTGACATACACACCCACACACATACACATGAGATTTCTCATGCTAACTCCCTCCGTAAATACAAAGATCTGAGGCTGCTCCCCTGACTCTCCTGTCTTTCCACCTCTACTCCTTAAATGCAAACCGACCCCACCATCCAGCATTAGCTTACACTGCAGCATGGTGGCGCGAGTGGGATAGAAAAACACGAGCTACCTGCCAAACTGGCTGATATTAGTTTCCGTTTTGCAAAATTGTGAGGGTGAGTTGAACAAGGTTTTGTTTTTGGGATGGGTGTGGGAGTCCCATAAAAGCATACACCAGCCAGGTCTTCATGCTCAATATACTACAATGTTACGAAGGGGAATGTATGTTGTCAGTGAAAGGAAAAGGGGGTTTCCTACTGAGACTGTAGCCAGGTTGGTTGGATTGGAGATGAAATGTTATTTTCAAGTGGTTAGCTCCATGGGAGGGATACCCAGGGTTGGGCAACATGTACTTTCAGTTCCAATGTAGCAACGCAGTCCTTCCTTCAAGGACATGGTACAGGATGGGGGCCGTCCTGTGAAAATTTAGGCATAAGATGGGAGCATATGAGGTCAGATTTACTGCCATTAATAATTCATCAATTGAGATCGGAGTAGACTTCACTACCAAGTGTCCCGACAAATTGTTTATTGTACAGTATGTGAGATGTTGTTAATCCAGCCTAAAACAGAATCTATGCACAACATATCTTAAATTCAACATATCTTATTCCTTGTACAGTTCAATATGTACAATGCTGTCCCATAGTTAAAATCGAAAGAATCCCAGTTTCTAATCAGTGATATTATCAAGAGATCCTGTTTGAAGCTGCTATATTGAAAGTGAATTAGAGGGTGAATATTTATGTAAGTTTTAATGCCTAATTAAGAATATTTTTAACCCAGATTTTATACTCATATCACCAGAAAGGGCTCCTAGGAGCTGACATGGTGTCCATAAATTCATTCTTCTGTTCACTGTCAATGAGAAGCACCAACACATTACTGGATCACATCTAGAGACTTGGTACTCTTGCTTTCAACATTGGGATGGGATTTTTATGTGAACAAAACCAGGCTAAACTGCCAAGAAATAGTTCTGTTTTATGGTGGATTTCCTCTAAAAGCATAGATGTTGAATTTATAGAAATGTCACACCCTGGGAGACAAAAATTAACTGAGCACCACTGCTTGATTTTAAATGTCATGTTTTTTATAGCGCGATTAGCTATACCAGCTTTTTTAAAAAAATAAGAACAGTACTTCAACCGCAGCTCAGTTGTTTTGCTGCATTTTTTTAAAATTCATTTAATATATAGCACTTTATGATGAACAGATGCATTTTTTTCTCACTCAGATGACATTTAGGGGAAACGTGCGACAGAGTGTGAAAGCCGCGTCTACACCTGCAAGCATAATATACCTCAAAACAGATGACTTCTCACTGCCATAGGATGAAGTAGACATTGAAACATACATATCAGCCAGGATCCTTGTGGTTTTAAAACAGCCCCTGATATACCAGGCTTTCCCTCCCTTTATATCTAGGAGCTAGATAGGTTTTTTTTTTTTTTTTTTTTTTTTTTTTTTTATTATTTTGTAAATATTAAAGTAGTGGGCTAGCTTAAATGCTTATTAGTTTCCAGCTGATGAAACTGGAAGGGCT
The DNA here is from genome assembly GCF_902150065.1 of Myripristis murdjan. Taxonomy (NCBI): domain Eukaryota; kingdom Metazoa; phylum Chordata; class Actinopteri; order Holocentriformes; family Holocentridae; genus Myripristis; species Myripristis murdjan. The sequence continues at coordinate 14,532,064 of NC_043986.1, read as the reverse complement.
GACATAACTGCCAACGTTAACATTTTGATAAGCTATTGTGTACAAATTAGTTTGTACAGAACTGCACGCTTCTGGATTTGGTTAGATGTGATTTTTCAGTCATGCTATTTGCAGATGACAATTTTACTATTTCTTTTTTTCCAATGAAAATGAAATAACCCACAAACTATGTTGGCATGATGTACAAACAAAAAAATGGAAAAGAATATATTTTTGCAGTCTGTTTGAATAGAATGTTACTTTTACTTTCCTTAACAGGAAGAATTTTTTTTCCAGGGATTTCTGTAGCTAAGAGCTTATTTCTTGAGCTTTTGGTTCCTCTTAATTCACCTCCTGCACGCCTTCTGAAATACCTATCAACATATAGGTGCAAACTCTGGGTTAACTGCCAATCACCAAAAATCATTACAGCTCTGATCAAAAGCACAAATGTAAACCTTAAGTTGTGCCACTTAGCATAGTTGACGTCCGTGTTTTTAGGCTTGTAACCCACTCTGTCAACATTAAAATGTTTTTTGAATAGTCGACTTGAACACAACTCAGGGAAGCAGCCTGGATCTCACCCCCACACCCAAAGGCATGACACATCCATCCGAGCTAGAGATCTGTCATCAACATGACACGTACCAAGCCAGACAATAGACACACAAACAACAATGAAAAAAAGTTGTAAACTATAAAAAGATGCAGTGTAAACCATGAAGGTTAACATGCACTTTTTTCCCTTGCTTGTTTTATATTGTTCCTTGTTTCTCCTAATTTATGGTATTTTTTTTTTTTTTTTTTTTTAAGGAAAGTGGTTTGTGTGCACTAATCTTGTCTCAATAAAATGAGACCGCTGTGAAGCTTGATTTTTTTTCCTTCATTGTGGGGCGTTTTTACTAACTGTCTGGAATTTAACATGAGGGCAGTAATCTCGAGGGTGCCAAATTGAAATGCGCCAGACAAGGGAAAGGCGACTTGTTCTGAAAAGTCTGCTGTCAAGTAATCACAGTGGCTCCACTGAGAGATTAATACCATCAGTACTGTGATGTCCAGTATATACAACGAAAACATCTTTGACAAGAAAACTGTGAAACCCCGCCCCACATTTCCACTAACTTGATATACTAGGGCCAACGGGATGATCACCAATGAGTCACACCCCATTGCTAACATTGATGTGGGTGTCCCCTTTCCAACTGTTAGTGTCCTTTTTCCTTCAAGTCTTCATCTTTGTATTGAAGCGTGTCTCATTCCACATTCATTGTTTTGTGTACATCAATATATCAAAGATCACATATCCTCTCTAGTCCTAAAAAGCCAGCTATATCAGAGAGTAAAATGATGACCATTTCTCTCTTACATCACCCACTCTTGAAATAGTTTACCTACAGTATCCAGACGCACACAAAGCACATCTAGCCAGGTTGATTTTCTTATTACGTTTCAGTACAACTGTGCCCTGACAACTTTCAAAATGCCTTTTCATCATCTGATATCCTATGAGACCATTTATTTGAAAAGATGAAGGTCATAGTTGAGCCAACATGGTACCAGTTTGGCGCTGGTTTTGTCTGCTTGGTCTTCACAGATCAGTGGCCATGGTATAGATCAGACAAGGCATGGAAGTAGGGACACTGCCTATTAGTGACAGCAAAGGAACAAACAACAACAACAAAATATCTGTAAGACATTATGGTCCTCATATGATATGAGATGCCGATGTGTGCTATGCTTGGCCAGAGAAGGTCTGGGAACCTCCGGACTGGTCATTATGTACAACAACATATAACATGGTTACTATTTATTTCTGAATTGCTGCTAATGTATATTTGGCTCAAATATTTAAAAGGGAATATGAGGAAATCCAAGTGTTTCCATGTTTTACTGCCTCTCAACACTTAGAAAATGAAGATGAATGCCAAAAACCAAGCATTTTGTTGTATAATTCAATACTAATGACAATACTAGTGAGATGATTTTAACATTGATTATTTGTTTTGATATAAAGAATAAACATGTTTCAGATTTGTATATAATATGTAGGATTACACAGCAAACTGGTTCTTTTCATCCGTCAATGTGTTCTGAAATGAACCTGAGGTTTGCTTTAAAGGTTTACACTATACCTTGATTAGAAAGATGAACATGCAATGTGTATGCTTCATTGAACTGATGAGACTCTTGGTTAGAAGATAGAAAATTCACTTTGCTCTCGTTCATCACAACAGCAAAAGTGATATCTTTGATTCTATTTGCTTATGATGAGCTGATTAAAGCATCACCTGACGTGATGAGAAGCTCTGGCTTGCTACACAGGTACACGAAAGGCACGGACATTGTGTGAAAAAATGGTTTCAGCCAATGCCCTCATCATTACTCTGTGAATTATTTTAACAGTGTTACAAAGTGGATGCCCAAAAACATTTGTAATACACAAATGTGCAAAATGATGTAAATATACACCCCTCTTTTTTTAGTTTAAAATAAAAATGAGTCATTATTCAAAACCAAAAATGAAGTGTTTCCGTCTCTTTTACATGACCACAGTGCATTACAATGTCCATATTTTGTCATTTTCAAGGGAGAATTTAATACAAATTTCATGACATCAGTTGCCTCTGACTAAGATTTAGAACACATTTGTACTAGACATGAGAAAATCTTGTCTTGATCATTGTTTACAAAACCCATCCATCCCATAATCAGGATAAAATAAAGACTACATCATAAGCTCTCCACTAAATGTTTAATTAGTGAAAAATTCACCTATGGCCCATATTTACCTTGGAGAATGAGTAAAGGCTGAAGAGCAGGTGGCAGGGGGCCAGTGACTGATTAGGCAGATGAAGGGGACTCTGGGCAAAGCAACTGGCAGGGCAGGTAAGGTGAGCACTCAGCTTGTGTCAGTATCAGGACGCAGGCCTGTCTGCACCAACTGCAGCAGGCTCTGGATGGGCTCCGTCAGGTCGTGGTGTGGTATCAGCTGGCTAGCCTGCAGGGCCCTGCTGCCAAATTCCAGTGCCTGGCTCACAGACACAAAACACAAATGGAAACAAATGCACCAGCTCCAGCTGTTGGACTCTCCAGGGAGAGTAAAGCTGACTTATATAACGTCACTGCAAATTGGGATGCATCCCAGCTGGCTTAACTTATCCCATTTCCCTCCTGACCACTTGATATTTGTTTTGTTTTTTTCCTTCATTTATTTTATCATTCATTTTGATGTTTTATTTTCTTTCTTTCTCTGTGTGAAGCACCTTGTAACTTTAGTATTGGTAATATTATTGTTATTGTTTTTATCTGCTTGACTGTCATCCTGCCCTATGCAGTTTCTGAATGACAGAAAATGTAATCATTGTCTGATATTCTTACACCATTTTATGCTAGAAAACGAGTCCAATGTGGACTTCAGTGAAGCTTCTATGGCATTCATCCCTGACACACATATTCTTTCTTATAGTGGTTAAGTCTAATTCTAAGAGTTTGTGGACAAATGGGAATATGCTTTTTGTGTGTTACTCTATTAAAACTGTAGCGTGGCTTTGAATGAATTGTCTGCTTATCCTGTTACATTTATCCACTGCTCTTGCACTGATAAATGAATATAAGGCTGCCACATCTAGCCACAGGCAAAAGTTGCATCTTGTCATTATCCATCAACTGGACTCCTATCAAAGCAAAAATAGAGACCGATTTTTTATTTAATGTTGCCTCCATTCAAGCAGCAGTAGTCTGCCACAACAAAACCTCTAATCACAGATTTAAAAGAAAAAAGTGCAAAAAGGGCCCACAATCTCTCTTAAACACAGTACATCCAAATGTTTAGAATCAGTGTGTTTGTGCTATAAAAAGAAGAAAAACTGTCATTATAATTTCATGCCTTGTTGTTTTCTGTCTAGTTCAGTCCATCTGAGGAACAGGGGACAGTAGGGCAGCTGACATGTGGCACGGCGAGACAGGTCAACTGCAAGAAACCATGTCAGCAAGCATCCATCCTACATAAGTGTCCTAAAGCAAACCCCTTCCAGCTCCAGGAGCTGAATACAGTTTGGCTTCCCTGGGGAGTGAAGCAACCATAAAGAGATGAATAAACAGACTTTGGATCAATAAATTAGGCCCACCACAATATTATGAACCATGACCATGTTATGTAGGAGTTTTTACAATGGATGCCGCTGGCATGTCTGAAAAGCATCGTCATCCTGAGAAACAGCTTCACATGGTGGCCATTTTGAATTTAGAGCACTCTCAAAATAGGAAACTACCAAGAGGGGCAAACACTGATCAATTCACAGATTCTCCACTGAAAATTATATTAGAAATAATTGGATCTTAAAAGTCCTCAGTACTAAAGTTCCACATTTTTGGGGAAGCTTTATCGAGTAGCTGGTGATCTGAAAGATTATGTGTTGATGCAGTGCTGGATTTATTCCAATTTTCCATGTAGAGTTTCCCCACTGTAAGTGCACCATATATTCAGAGCAACCACCTTGGTTATTAAGGTCAACAGGCAGATCACAGATGCAACCCCAGCATCAATGTTTCAGCTGAAACGATAAAAGATCGTGATGAAGTATCAAAAGCTCCACGTTCAGCCAGGTCCACATAAATCCTATTCACCACTAGTTGGAGAAAACTTTAACCATTAATTAGAGCTGGTTATAACTTCCACACCCTCCAGTGTTGTAAATACAAATAATGAAATGGAAACTTGACTGTGGAAGAATCAAACCTGTGAATTGGTGAGAGGAGGGAACTCATGCAGAGAGCAATGAAGTCTCTGGTAGTGAAAACTGCAATGTACTAGCGGCTCATTGGAAACCAGGAGAAAAACAGTAGAAAAAGCAACAGGACTCCTGGTGAACAGTGCCTATGACTAAGACACTCTAGAACAAGAAGACAGTTGTACTGTTCAGCAGGCAGCCCATAAACTGGTATTTGTGTTAGTGTAACAGTCAGCTGTTGTGCCTATTTATTTGTCCAGACGTTTATTTGAGTTGCTGTAGAGTTTGTAGTCTAGTCAACATAAAGACCTTAACCATTAGATCTTATCTATCCCCATTGACCCTCCTGACCTACTAAACTCAAAGACCTTGACATGGTCTGTTGTAATCACCTGTCTAATACAGATCCGCTCACATTCATCACTGCATTCTTTCAGTTGGCATACAAGTATCCAAGAAATGTACTTATTCTTCCCACACTGGCTTCTGAAGTGTAATTCGCACACTACAATAGCCTCCACTCAGGGAGCAGCATTCTCATCACAGAGTTTGGCAATCAAGGTATGGAGTCAAAGTGTCAAGGCATTCTGCTAAATCCCACTTCGTCTTTAAAGCTTTACCAATTAGTGCAAATCCCTTCTCGAGACAGGGCTCCAAGGAAAGCACACGTGTGGGGAAATGTGTAAATGTGTCACGGTGTCAAACTGAAGCTGCAGTGTCAGGTAACTCTGTCAGGTGCCTCACCTTCTGGGGGTCTCCGCCCAAGAACCAGAGCATGGCAAGGCAATGGGCCACCAGGGCAATCTGACTCTTGTTTTGTATGGAATTGTTCTCACCAGCCTCAAGAATTGTCCTTAGCATCTGATCTACCTCAGCTCGCTGGCTCTTGTCTGAGGGGGAAGACAAATGGTCACAGACAAAGAGGCGTACATGTAGCACATGTTCTATGTTCAAAATATGCACACATGCACATAGGGAATCTAGTCGTTATGCATTTCATCCACATGGCTTTCATCAGATTGAATGAATGAGGTTTAAAGAAGTTAAAGTAAAACAGGCACCCCTCCCCCCTTAACACACACACACACACACAGAGAGAGAGAGAGAGAGAGAGAGAGAGAGAAACACACACACAGAAACACAGAAAAAAGAGGGCAAAAGGACAACCCATGAGGATCCAGGTGTGAGCTAACTCACTAACAAACAACAGCATTGTCAGCAGCCAGGCAGAAAGCCTGAGAAATTGCATTGCAGCTAACAGGCTTAGCTTCTTATCTAGGGCAGCCGCAGCAAGAGAGGCTAGCGGTGCAGATGCAGCACAGCCAGAGATGTGTCGGCAGTGGTCTTTAGTCAGCCCCCAGCATGCTGGTGTAAATGGGCTTTAGCATTCAGATCGCACGACGAGCTTGTATTGCTAAATATAGCACTGCTGACCTTATTTTCAGTGATACACCAATGGAGTCTGATGCCGTTTAGAGGGTGTAGAAATGATTGACTGGTGATGTCATCATCTGATGCAGCACATGGTTTCAGTGGTTGAATGGTCCTTAGCTTTTATAGTGATATTGTTAAAATCCACTGCACTAACAAAATGTATGGCATGGCTCCTTTCCAAATAATTAGGTATATAATAGTTAAAAGGTAATTTACATTATGTTAACGTTTTCGTTCCTCCCTGGCTATATTTCACACATGTAAAATGAATCAATGAGTCATCTTTATAATTAAAATCATAATGTTTTGGTTTTCAGGACCTTAATCAGAAATGATATACAGCAAATGACTGACATACTGTTTTGACAGAAAAACCAGGGAGGGTCAAATTAATTCTAGTGAGATCATTGGCTATGACAACAGAAGTTATACCAGGTCCTAACACAAAAATTCAAAAGATATATAAATATTAGAGATGTACAATATTGGATTTTTGTTTTGTTTTGTTTTTTGTTTTACTATATGCCAATATTTTCCATATTGCAGAGAGCACCAAGTCTCTCCTGTCGTAGAATTAACATTATTATGCCAGCTCTTATCTTTATGACCAACCGCCTTACCTAAAATACAATGCTCTTCAAAATGTACACATTCACTGGGCACTGGATATGTAAGACATACCATATTTTACATGTTTAACGCTGTAAAATTCATCCTATTTAAACAGGCTTGGATGATGCTCTCCCTGACACAACGCTGACAACAGCCACAACCAGGAGAGATCTGACCTATTTCATATATTGGTATGTCATGTCGGCAGAAATTTACATTTTGGGCCAAGCTGATATGAGCCGATATTTCATTTTAAAGCCAAATATCAACCGATGATGTGCTGATATTGTGTTGTGTTCACTTTCTGCGCTGTTTTTGTGTTTCGGCCTTGCATAACTTCCCTTATTTCACTGTGTGCTCATGTGCTGATGGGAAAGTCTGACATCTGGTGATTTGACCGGGTTAAAAAAAATTGACTGGGTTTAAACCTGGGAATTTGGGTGGCAAACTTTTCTCAACAAGTTTCTAGCTTAATTATCCCAAAGCATTCACGTGAAATTTAAAATATAGACTTAGTTTTCCTGATATATCTGATAGTGCAAATAGTCACTAATCTCACTAGAATCATCTTAGTCACTTAAATATAAGTCTACTCCCCTTTCCCCAACGCCATGCTGCCATCTCTGGTTTAGGGTTAGGGTTAAGTGTCACCCAATAATACACATTAATGCTGCACATATTTGATGTAACAGATCATACCAAAAGAGGGCTCCAGTGAAGTGGAATTTTGCTTGAGGCTCTCAAAGAGTTTGGTCAGATGAGAGTGCCAAGTACGTGCCACCTACAATGCAAAGGGGAATAATGACAAATAATCAAATACAAACTAATATGGGAGATTTGGCTATTTGACAGTTTTTTTCTTTTTCTTTCTTTCTTTCTTTCTTTCTTTTTCTTTCTTCTTCTTCTTTTTTTTTTTTTTTTTTTTTTTTTACCTCAGAGTACAAGGAATGAGCAATCAGCCTCTCCCCCTTTTGGATAAAGACATTGGCCATGAGAAAGTAGCCATCACAGGTGACTGTGTTATCCAAACCATACTCCTCACTGGCATAATATACCTGAAACCAAGTTGTGAAAAATCTAAATGAGGTTTCATATAATTAAGCTATTTTCTGATATATCTAGATACTGCTGAGAATGGCACAGACATCATTGGCAAAGTGGAGCAGGGCTGCGTCCAGGTTTCCCATCATGGTGTAGAGGCGACCCAGGCTCCTGTGCAGCTGGTGGCGGACTGCCGGGCCACAGTCTGGGCTCCTCAGTACCACCCACTCTGCAGCGGACATGAACCTCTTTGCCTGGGACAGACTACCCAGACCTGGAAACAGAAGTGCAAATAAACACACACACAAACACACAAACACATATCCACACATGTGCATGGATGCCATAAACATCCTATATAGCAAGGGGAAAGGATCAGCCTGAGCAGAGAAGTCATTCTGTTACTCTTTCTCACCCACGCTGGACTCAGCCAGCAGCAGGTAGGCAGGGACCAGCTGGACAACACCGGGGCCAAAGATGTCAGTGGCACAGCGCAGGAAGAACTGGGCGGCAGGCTGCACCTCCATGTACTTTCCCTCAAACAGCTTGCTCTGTGCCACGGCCCTGGAGATCTCAACCAGCTGCTCCTGCACAAAAAAAGATACACTTCAAGTGGTGCTTACATTAAATTACTTCAGCAGAAATTGTCTCTCTTCCCAGCAAACTTAAAACAAGCAAACAAGCAAAACTGAACTGAAAGTGAAACTGTCTCTATGGTATGTTTCCAGATTACCCTCCACAACAACAACAACAAAAAATCCTAAGGGACACCTCAAGTCATGATTAATCTCACTACAACAATGAATTACAAGTTATCAAATAAGGAAGTGTGTTATCTAGGTTCACAACAATTGACACTTTAAGTAAGGCCAGGAGCAGTTAATGGAACAGTTCACTCACGCAAAAAAAAAAGGATATCTTCCCTGTCTTCCAGCATCCCCAAACAATGAGGATGAATGGCTATTGTTCTGTTGAGTGCTCATACCATCCAACATTTACATGTGAAAACCTAAAATGGAAAGTTCTTTCCAGTAACAAAGACATGGCTATCTGCCATAATCTACAGCCCTTAGAGGAGAGGACTTTCATTAGTAAGTATTTCCTGCTGAACAACACCAGCAAACTGTATCTATCTGCCCAAATTTGTACTCCTTGGAGGGTATGAACTGTACTTTTAATTTTTTATACATAAATATGATTATTCATGACTTTTTCTCATAGTGGGAACTCTGTAATTTGTGAATTACAACATGAATACACGACATGTCCCAAGGCACTGTTCTGCGAATGGCCTCAGTGCACTCTCACAGCCTCACCTGTTTGATCCGTGTTTGGATGCGGTGAGTGTCACGGTCAGCCTGCAGGGAGTAAAAGGGTGCTGGGCTGCGAATGGGAACAAGCAGCTGACAGATCCTGTCATGGATCCCCACCCAGTCCGCCTGCTGATGCTCTGTGCCGCTAAAGAATACAAGACAATGAGACAAGGCATGCACCTACAGCCATTGTCGGATTCCTAAACTGACTCCCTCCCTCCCTAGCTGTGTTTCTTCTCTCCCTCTGACTAATTTGGACCCACAGTGTCCTCAAGACTTTGTGTGAGTTTTTCTTTCATATATTAAATCAGCCAACTGGGGACCACAAGTGCCCAATTTTAGTTCAGGAATCAAGCCATTGACTATGAAGCTGTTTGCCCTGACATGCTCTGAGCAGGTTCAGATTTAAAAAAAAAAAAAAAAAAAAAATTATAATTTACCTGCACAAACAGGGAAAACAACAAACAAAACAAAACAAAATAAAACAAACAAACAAACAAACAAACAGGAACAAAAAAAACACAACAGACTAGCCTATATCTCACAGAGTGCAAAAAAGGTACATGAAAGGGAAAACAGTCTGGAAGAAAGCAGGACATGGGAGTTAACAATAAATGAGTTATGATACATCATACAAGAAAGAAAGAGAGGAGAAATAAAACAGGATAAAATAGAGCTCACGAGATTAATTACTGTGTTTGTCTGTATGTATGTGTATGTGAGTGTGTGTGGGTGCATGTTAGACAGCTGAGCTACAAGTGAGCTGCAGACTACATGCGTAGAACAGTGGCTTTGGTCGATATATCAATACCTTTCTATGGCTATATTTACCAATCAGCTGAATTTTGCGAACATCTAAGCAGAACTTCTGTGTTGGAGTGCACCGAGTGCATACTAAATTGTTGAGGCAGAGACAGAAAGCAGACAGCGGGTGCACTGGCCACGTCACATCGACAGTTATACAGACAGCATGTGTGTGCTTATACTGCCTAAGCACACACACACACACACACACATGCACAGGACACTGCATTTTTTCATTCACACATCAATTTCCTTGCATAAATCTAACTCAGATTCTGCATAATAAACATTGACCATCCGTATTAGCCTGGAAACTAACCAGTAAACAACCACTTAATATGTTATGGCTCATTAGGTGTACTATAAACCATATCACTGCATGATAGCCAAACGACATAATATCTATACACATTTATTAGGAGCTAAATTAATCCAGAGACAGAAATAAATTACATTGCTCTGGCAGAGGACCAAAGCTAACTTAACGCTTAGCTGGCAACTTAGGTATTTCCTCTGTCTCTCTGTGGAAGTCAGCTCTTGTGTCTCTTGGCTCATTCACAAGTCCACTTATCAAACAAGACAGCTGTTCCCAGATGCCCCCACCCCCCAACCGTCCTTGTTTTTGCAGCATAGTTGAGGGCTGTGTACAACATCCAGCTGATTCAAGAAATGTATGTCACATGAAATGCATTTTCAGGCCTCAGAGAGAAATAAACACAAGGGGTAGGGAGCTGGGGACAGAAACACTTCTAAGCCTCCTTAAACAGAGTGGCTTTAGAGGCTCATCCCTTTAAATCCCAACGGGAAATGCTGCACAATGATCCTCTTCACCTCTACATTGTAGTTAAGAATGAAGATCCCCCCCCCAACTATCGTCTTTGACTCTGTATTTAAGTTTACAGTCATGTTCAGGGCTGTTTCTTTGTAGGACAGACTTTGATTTGGTAATGCTAGCTTTAATAAAACGTTATTGTTGACCAAAACAATTCCCTGACAGTCACATGTACAAAAATATCCTTTGTGGTAACTTCATTTCCAGCTGTTCCTCTCTTAATGATATTTTCACATGTATGCTTGCATACCAACGTGTACGCTGTGGCTGTAAAACATTGGGCACACTGCCACCTAGCGTTCAAATTACAGAGTACACAGGTCGCTTGGTAGGAGAAACGTTTACCTGTTACAACACAGAAAAAAACACACAAATATTACCAAAAGTCGCTTGAAATTTGTGTTTTGAAAGTGAAATAACTATAAACATCTAGCTAGCAGGTAGCTTAAACTCACCAGTAAAAAGTGAGCCGACACTTGGTGCACTGCAGGTGCGCTGGCTTCTCACAAAGTTCACACAACTTTTTTACGCCTTTGGGAATTGAAAGAGGAATTATCTCGGACAAATCCCACGGAACTCGAGGTTTACCAGCCATATTTTTCAAACTGGTCAATTCACGATGACTGAAGAGGCCACCGGTTTTACTTTACGGTGACAAATGAGCCGATGGTTCTGGAAAAACTCATTTTGTTGTTTGTATCTTTACGGTTGCTGAACGGTTGCTATGGCGACTACTTGAACTTTTAACGTTCGTCGTTGTTGGTAAACAACGACGAACAACGACAACAATATATATATATATATATATATATATATATATATATATATATATATATATAAATAGCATAGTAAGCATAATTTTTAAATAATTATTAATTAGTTATATATGAATACATAAGTGCATATAACTATAGTTGTATATAGGATGCAATTATAGGATACATGCTTCCTTTTATGGAAGATTTTTTTTTTTTTTTTTTTTTTTTTAAAGATTTTGTTTAACTGTAGTGCACATGAGCTTCCCCATTGATCATTAATTTAATCATTATATTGATCAGAATTAATTAATTTGGTATAGAATGTGCAATTTACTCTCACTACCACAAAAGGCAGAAAAACTATACTAGACCAAAATGAATTTTGCTTGCTTTACCAGAAAAGAAAACAAGAATATTTAATAATGGTTTGTGGTTCTTTGTATGATATTTATTAAGAAAATCAAGAACAACTACTAAATATATGCTACTGAGCTTTAGGTACAAAAATATATTCCCAGTTTGCTCTAGAGATCATTAAAACAGCTCAAGTGCCACATAAGGTTAACAAAAGAGAATAAGATATGAAGAAAAGAAAAAAAAGAGAAGAAAACAAAAACAGAAAATACATAACCATCACTGGCATTTGACATCTTTGGTCAACACAATACAACACATATATTTTGAAATAAAATTATCAAAAATACAAAAAGCAAAAATAGTTTTTTTATGGTGAAGCATGAAAAACTGCTGAATGGGATAACTTACTATTCACTGGCATGTTTCCTATATATTTACAATGCAAAAACATAATTACATTTGGCAAAAGCCTGAACAGTAACCATAAGTTATAGACATTGGTGTCAGCTCAAATGTGGCTCCTACTATGGCAGCAATATCAGTAAACCTGTCCTAAGAAAAAGGCATCAGCCATAGTTGTAGTTCTCTAATCCTGCTGTATTCATGCTGCTTTTCTGCGTCACTCTTTCTTGCGCAGGTGAATATACATGACCCCGCTGCACAGCAGGAGAGGCACACACACCCAGGCCAGGATGAAGCAGTAGCCAAAGTGTCCTGAAGTCAACTCTCTGGAGTCCTGAAGGATCTCTTTGTGGTGGAGCGTGTAGATGAGAGTTGCTGAAAATGCTGTTAGCCCTAAAACAAACAAAAACAAACAAACAAAACAAGATGAGACTGTGATATTTTAGTTTATAATATTCAAGCATCTAGAAAGAGCAATAAGCTGTAATTCACCATTAAAGGGAGCAGGGCACTTTGAACAAATGTTTATAACCATTTGCCATCAGAGGTGCAGAAATAGCCTAAATGAAACTAACAGCATAACTTTCATTAACAGCATGCAGAGTGATAGCACTGGCAGCATGCATATATGAGAGTTAATTTCCATAATGCTACATATCCACAGAATAAATTCTTATCTGAACCATGTGCTATCCCTTTCATTTTGTAAAGGCAGGTGTCATCTTTTCCAAATGGCAGATACGTCATCATATAAAGACAGTGGCTCATTATTCCACTGTATCTTTACCTGCAAAGACTTGACACAACCCAGTGAAGTAGAATAGCCCGCCTTTAGACATGGTGAAGAGCTGACCCAGGAAGACCAGGAAGGAGACTGAGGAGAAGACCACTGAGAGGACCATCAGGACCTGGACTGCCTGAAGCCACTCTGAGAAAGGAACAAGAAATCGATAACAGATACTCCCAGTTGGAGAAGCGGCACTCAATTGAAGAGCTGATCTATGTTATTCCTACAGCCAAGAACAGGTGGATCAATATGTGTGGCATAGGGCAGTATTTTTTTCCAAAACTCAGAGGCCATTGTTTTAGTTGTTTGGTTTTGGCTTTGGGAGAAAGTCGCTCATGTGAGCCCCTGTTTGAGGGAGCAGGAGCTGACTAAAATCTTTGTTTACCAGTTTCTTTGGAGGATGCACATAACCAGGTTCCTGTGAAGTTGTCGAACCTACAGTTGTACCACAGGTCTGAGTTCTCCATCCCATCCCACACCCACCAGGACTTTAAAAAAAAGAGACAGGAACCATCACAAAAAACATAAACAGACACACTGTACAAATGCAATAATGTGTAAAAAGTAACACAGAGTATTTGCAGATGTCCTAAATAGGATTAATACCTTCTCCATGGTTGCGATGAACAGCATAGCCAGTGTGATGAGATGCAATAGTGTCACAAACATAAGCAAGTACGCCATTTTAAATTCCCTGCCAAAAAAACACAGCAACATTTAATTTAGAGTCGCTTAGCAAATGTGACCAACATAAACGAAAATGACCTAAAAAGGAAGGAAACATCATCGTTTAATGTGTGATGAGCATCACAATGTAACACGTTTATTGCTACAGTAATGAAATTATGTGCTGAGGGGCCTTCTGTTTTGGCTTAAAACATAAAATGGAAAATCTGAGCGGGTGAACAAAGTGTAATCTGTGTTATGCAAGACCATGCCTCAAAAAAGAGTGCAATGAGTTCTTTTTCAAAGTGCTCCTTGACTTGCCTGCGTGTTCCACTACAGCAACCCTGTAGTGGAAGAAGTGGGCGAGACCCATTGAAATTAAAATGATGGCAAAATAAACTTTTGAGTGCTATTTTTTTTCCATTGCGCAGTGTACACAGTTACTCAACATAGCCTACATATGGGTTTTATTAAAGCTGCTCCACTTGTAAACTTGGAAATAGGTGGAAATTTTAAAATGCCAGAAGAAAAGCAATGTGGCTTTACAAACTTGTAGGAAAGTGCACACAGTGGTAGTATGCAAGAGCAAACCCCCTTCCAAAAGGCTATTGTAGCTGAAGTAGCAGTAATTTCACATCACAATACAAGACATGAATTGGAGCAATGGCAGAAACAGAGAGAAAAAAAAAAAACAGGATGAAATTGTCTACATAGATCCTTATCTGTAGGAGAGGTCCAACTGGGTGGGCGGCAGTGTTATGATGATTGTCAAATTATGTCATTACACAAGATTACACTCGTCACAGTGAAAAGTGAATGAAAGGTACTTGTTCAGAGAAATTGGGCGTTAGAACACAATGAATGGTTAGCTTTTTGAAAGTGAAGCGTCTTATGATGGCACAAAAACATGAGGTAATAAAACTATGCATCTTTTTATGGTGCCAGTTATTTTATTATTTTTTTTAAAGTCTGGCTGATCTTGGGTATGATGCAACAGAGTCACTACAATGGCGCCTCTGTTTTGAAAACATCCCTTCCTGGAAAGAGTGGCATCCTAATTAATCAAGGCTGACATAATATTCAAGGATGTTCTTTAGGTAATGCAAATCTCCACTTACCTCTGGTATTTCTTGTTCCTCTGAATCAGACCTCACCAGCAACAACTCTGCAATGCTGTGCCCCTCTTGGTGGTCCCCTCATTTCTACTCTCACCACACCCCCTTTATTTTCTCAGTCACACCATCCAAGGTTTCCAAGCAGGGGAGGAATGCAGAGTTCCCAAAAAGAAACTCTAAACGCCCATTTCCTCTTAGCAGAACAGAGCTCCCTTTTGCTCTCCCTCGTACTCCCTCAGTACAAAATCACCGTCCAAAAAAGACTCAAGTGAGACCCACCCATGGCCAGTGGAACCACATAAAAAGACCTTTTCTGTAAACAGTCCATTTGCAGTGCTCTCCAGTACCTATAATGATCATTCTATCATTGCTTATCCATTCATATTATAATTCTAGACGGAGTAGATATGAAAAATAAACACATTCTGCTTACATTCGGCAGCTGGAGATAATGAATATTCAGAGAAACTCTCAGTGAGACACAAAACATCTCAGCTGGACACATGATGCAGAGACATTTTAGTTTATTTTATTTAGAGGCGCTGGGGAAGGCTACATCTTACCAGCAAAGCAACAACAAAAAAGTGTTCCAAAATAAACAATGAAGGCTGCATAGTGCTCTCACGTAGGCTTGTATTAATCACACATCTTTAATTATGTCATAGTCCAGTGATATTAATGCAAGCATATCTAAATCCATTTTAGAGAAGACTTTTTAAAATTGTGTTTCCAATGATAACACCATAAATACTAACATGATCTCTTAATTACTGAGTTGACATAACCAGCATTTTCAGTCCCAGGACCGTCAGTAGGTAACTGTTAACTTGTCGCCCCCTTGTGGTAGCTTTTATATCACAGCGAGGAAAGATAGTCCTCACCATCCGTAACGTTAGTAAACAGAACAAAACTTGATATTAATTGTATCCATGTGAAACAGTTCATCCATTGTTATCTTTATCACTCGATAACTGGTTGCCAAAGACGACACTGACGTTTATCACCGCTTTATTTTCATAAACAAACGTTGGTTGTTCTGGTAAAGTAGCGACCATTATTAAAGTACAAAATTATTCGTGACATTATTTAGAGTTTTCAGTTAGTATTATCATTATTTACAAAATTAATGGGTGTGTTTTTTTGGAGTTAAATGTATAAACATTGTTATTATTTTAAAAAATATCGTCAGTTTTCCCTCCCCGCATATAGATTATCCCGTTGTCCCCCGCATCAATTGAATGGTACGGTCCGTTGCCTAGGCGCTTGTAGAAGCCAATTCACTCCGCCACGCCTGTCCTCTGTACCTGGTTTATTGTCACTGCAAGCCTCTGGGAGGTGAATAAAACTTGCATAAACTCAAGTTCATCACTGCAAATAAGTAAGTTCACTCTCAAGCAAGTTGCCACCATAAGACATGCAACGACCTTCAAATTTCCTTGCTAGCTCTGCGCACCAGTTGCAGCCAAGTGGCCACTGGAGAAAGCCAGCTAACGTTAGCGAGCTAGCGTTAGCCTAACGTCAAGTAAACTGAACTCGTGGACTAACGTGGAAAGTCTGGGTTGCGTTTATTTGCAGCAGTCCGTCTCGGCATGTGTCGCTAGTTGATAAACATTTGATGGTAAGCTTATTTCTGGACATTTTAGCCACCCTTTCCTTTGTAGTCTGCTAGCGTGGCACGAAAGAATGCAAGTGTCTGCAATGCTGGAAAAAGCCTTAACTTGCTCCTCCTCGTCAGACATTTTGCAAAAAGGAGTTATGCTACTAGAAAAATGGGTTTTTAACGCCCTACGTGCTGAAACCCGTCTTTTTGGCACATGCACCAGCGGTATTGTCCACATTGTTCTTCATGACAAGCTATGTTTTAATTAATGTCAGTGTTCCCTAATCTAGGACAAGTTCGTGAATGCTTGCTAGAGGCGTCGCCCCTCTTCTTGGCAATGCTGAATGTCTCATGAAACATAGAAGCAGATCAAACATTGCTAATCGGCTTGAAGCTTTGCATAGCCTCTGGTGATGTAATTTAACTCACCTGTAGCTGAAGTGTGTGTTTGCCTATCTAAGCCAATGTAACAGCTCTAATCTTGAGGCTTAGTTAGAAGGCAGCTTGTGACTACAGGTCCCAACTTGCTTGCACAGAAGTGCTTTAAAGTCTGTTATTATTGTTTTTTTTTTTTTTTTTTTCTTTGTCTTTTCTTTTCTTTTTTTTCTTTTCTTTTCTTTTCTTTTCTTTTCTTTTTTTTTTTTTACAGGGAACTTATGCATAAGCAGGCATGGACATCAAATCGCAACAGCAGTGGGAGCTCTGAATTGAGGATCTACCCGTCTTTGGCATGTTCTGGAAATTAATGTTTATGGGATACCATGTAGGCGATGCTGATCGTTGGAATCAACACTCCCACCAGTGAGGAAAAAGTTCATCGTTTATAGATGTAACTTCCTCCAAACTAATGCATGACCATGGATCCTGAAGAGGTAACATCCACTGCTGTTTACCTGCATCATGCAAGAAATTTTAAGGTGCTCAACATCTCATCTATTTAGTGGAACTTGCTTAAACTATTTGATTCAAAACAGTTTGTGACTGTATTTGCTGCTCTTAATTTTTCCATCCACTGGCCACAACAACTGTTGGCACCAACAATTTCATTATTTCACCCACTACACTACTAAACTACAAATTATTCAATTGAAAAATGATGATTGGTTACTATGGGGCTGGTTGAGTGGAATAATATGTCAGTCATAGCCAAAATTACCAGTATTTGGATGGTGGCTGGTGTTTAGACCATGTTGTATACAATCCACCAAAGCAACAGCTGTGACAGTTTGGTGTGTTGTGTTATTTTAAGTATAATGGATACATGAGACCTAATGCCCGTGTCCTCGTAGTGCAGACAATACCTAGCATGTTGAAGCAGCAATGACCTCTCCTGTAGTAGTCTATGGGGGGCCCACTCAGGTTACAGGACCTGCAAATTACAGTATTGAATTCAACAACAGGTGTTTAGCGTTGGCAAGCCCATTTGATAAGGTGTCCCTCTCTTTACATGTCTTGCAAGGGATCAGTTTGCAGCTGACTGACAAACTTGATGCTGAGCAGTTTAAATCACTAAATTACTAAATTTTAATTTGCAGCCTGGATATTTTTAACCTGTTGTTATCTCCACCAGGTGGCAGCCTGGAGAAGATCATGTGTTTAGTCCTGTGTATGTGTCTGTCTGCTCCACAGCTAATCGTGCAAACTATGGGGCCTTTCAGCCTAAAATTTATTGTGCAAAGTTATGCTTCTATGATAAAAAACCTCTAGTGGTTGTAATGATTCAAGAACTTTTGTTTTTGCTACTTCTGTCTTCACTTGCTGCCTGGCTGCCAGTGTCACTACACTGCTGCCACATTTCATTCACTTTTTGCATGTTTTTTATCCTGTTGTGGCCATTTTCACTTTGATTGTGGGTAAAAAATAAAAATAAAATTTTTGGACAAGTTTGCACACTGCTGACAAGAAAGTCAACAGAAGAGAAGCGAGGGGAAAAAACACTATAAAATTGTCAGAGTTGGAGGTTAAAATAGATTATATGGCCTGATGTCTCATAACTGTAAAAATGACGTTTAAATAACCAGCGCTGTTTCATATGTCAGCAGACTAATTTGTCTAATCTTTATTGGTCTTAAGTGCATGTGTGTACTTGAGAGAAAGAGAGACAGGGAGAGAGAGAGACTGGCCTTTAGTAGTAATTGAATTTTGCTATTTTAATTCTCTTTTTGAAATGTGGTTTCTGTCTAAAGCCATATGACTTCTGGCAAAGAGCCAGAAATGAGCCATAGGTTCCCGACCACTAGTATAATGTGTGTAATAAACTGAAACACATACAGAGAGACCAAGAAACGCAAAAGGCTCTCACAGTTTTATGGTTTATTTTCTATACTGCACTGTATTATATTTGAATCATACAGTAATTTAATCTGAAACTTGAAAGTTTGATAATAAATTTGCTTACACCTCTTACACCTAAAAGTTATACCTAAGAGTGCACTCTACTGAGTTTAGCATTCAGACAAAGATATTCTGCTAATTGTACTATAGGCAGCAGAGTATGACATATCCTCAGAAAAGCCATCTATAACTAACATGCAAAACATCTACTGCAATAAAACCAGGAAATTACTCCCTCTGGAAGATTTCTTTGCATATCTTTTCTCCCTCATTGCATCATCTTTTTGCTGAATGACACTTAAGTTGAATATTCATATAGCATGATAAGCAAAATTTTATGATGGCAGGCATTATGCTATAGGCAAAGTTTCACATTGGTGCTTTGGCCTGGCCTGTTTGAACTGAGGCAGTGTTTTGTGACAATGGGCTTTTCACAGATGAGCTTAATTTGTTGCTCCCTTTTGATTCACAGTTTGTAAAAGATATTTCACTACACATAATCTTAAAACCTTAACCACCACAATTCAAACCTTCAACACACCTTGGTCCTCAGGTGCGGACGGAGCTGGACCAGATTGCTGTGCGGCTGCAGGAGGATGGCCTGGCTCCGGGGGCCAGTGCTGAGGAGCGGCAGTGCCACTTGTGGCGGGAGCTGCTCCGTGCTGAGGCAAAGTTTAACTCAGCAGTCCAGGAGCTGCAGACCTTACGCACCCAGCAGGCCAATGAGATGAAGGAGGTGAGACAACTTTGGTATTCTAGTTTACCTACTGTTGCACCAATATCATAGCCAGTGAGTCTCTAGATTGTGTATGATGAAAGGTTCCCAAGGTTACAGTCTATGACACAGTGTGCTCCTTTCTCTCATGGAAACAAAAATGCTGTAGCCTATCACTATAGCAAGTAGAGAGATACTTACATCCCTCTCTGAGCAAGGTCTGCCTGTGTTTTTGAACGCAGGGTAGTCTCCGTTATACTCATGCCGTTATTTTGTGTTAATGCATTGCAATAGAAATAGAATATATATTTTTCTTTTTAACTTCTTTCCCTGTTTCAGCACTGAGTCTCTTAAGGATAGCACCAGTTGCCCAAAGGGGTATCTCAGTTACAGCCAAATCACTCTTTGATTTGCCTTTTTCTCTGTCGCAGGTGGAGAGCTATGTGGAGCACATCCGTGGGCTGCTGGAGGAGCGAGAGTGTCTGACTGCAGAGTATGAGAGGGACAATGAGCAGCTGCGCCTAGAGCTCCAACAGATCAGTCACCAGCAAGGTGAATACAATGCAGCACTGCATAATATTAGCCTTTCTTCCTTGCCTAGCCTGGCTTCCTAGAAGTCATAAGCAGGATGTTTTAAGCACACACTTCTTCGCACATTTTTCAGTTGCCATAGATGTTTGAAACTTCAACACTGCTACTAGCTATGCTTGCTCTGCTACACTGCATCTGTTCTTCAGCTTTGAATATGTACCTGTAGATTTTTTAAAAGTCTACTTAAAAAAAAATTAATGTCATGTCTGCACTTTATTTGAGGTCCTGTTACTTTTTATTCTCAGCCGTGTGCATCAGTCCCGTATTGTGTATTTGTCTTGCTATGTGTTAGCAATAATTAACCAGGTTAAACGGTGGCAACTGGGTGAATTAAAACAATTTGTTGCTACACTGTCATTGCCATTAGAGTCAGTTCAGTTAGTGTGCTGTAATAATGTAATTTTGTCTCGTTACAAAGATGATTTGACAGTCCTGCTAGACAAAGCACTGACCCCTAACATCACTCCCTCCTTTCCAGAGAACCAGAGCAAAGAGCTGGCAGAGATGTTGGCCCAAGAGGACCTAGGGGAGATGGGTTTGAGCAGCCCCAGTGAGCAGGTGGCATACCTGCTGGTGGAGAGAGCCACACTGTTGGAGAGGTTGGAGGCTGCTGAGAGGAGGCTGGACAACCACAGCCTTACCGGCAACCTTAGAGAGGTCCAACTGCAGGTACAAGAGAGGCCCATGTCAAAGGACTGTAAAGATTCATTAACACTGATATGAATAACCATATACATCCATCCATCCAAATTTAAGTGCACCTGTCTACGTGGTGTCAAAATTTTAGTGAGGGCTGTTGGCTCACCATCGATGGCAAGTGCAAAGGTCACTTAAACTCAGATTAGTGATGTTTTCTTTCTGTCCCTATCTGACCTGCAGCAGGAACTGGAGCACATCCGCCACACCATGGGGGAGGAGCTACGGCAGCAGAGGGCAGATGCACAGAAAACCAAAGACAACATGACCAAGGTAAGGTGACTCCACTGTAGTCCTGGATGGGGAAAATGTTTAATTCAGGTTAAATTTAGTTTGTGAGGGCAAAAAACCCCCCAAAAAACAAGTTGATTCCAGTTAAAGGACATGGATGCAGCCATTGTTTGCCATTTCTTCAGCCTCTATTATGATTGTACACATGCTGGTCTCTCATCTCAGCAGTGTTCATCCCAGAGTCCGTGGAGGAAACTGTTTGGGCTGCGCAGGTCTGGTCCAAGCAAACACATTGGTGCTCCCGTAGGTTCCCACTGTACATCTAATACTAACTAACTAACTAACCCTGGATTTCTAATTGTAATTGTAACTTGAGGTACCATTGGTTGGCTTGTTTCAAAGCAACACTCTTTTGATGATGATCTCAGCATGACCAATATGATTCACAGTGCACTGTCTCACTAGCACATTAACTGACTCTTCAAAAACTGATTTGTGCTTGAACACGATGGAAGGGAGGAACAGCATGTCACAGGCAACAGCATGTACTGTTACTACCTCACTTGTCTCTTTTCACAGGTGTATCATAATGCTGATCTATAGAAATGCCACTTACTGCACCCACTATCTTCTTTCCTCGGCCATCCTCTTTTTTTTTTTTTCAGGCCTGCAGTGACGATGACACCCTCAACCTGTCAACCTCAAAACGCATGTGTCTGACAGCAGCATGTTGGGCCGCTTGCATCACTCATCTCCTCTCTCACTGTACTCCTCCCACTTTAGCCGCTGTCTCTCATTGATTTCCATCAGGTCCACAGTGAGGAGATTTCCCGGGAGCAAGGTGAGCGCCAGCGGCTGGAGCGGGATCTCGAGGAGGCATCCAGCAGGCTGGCCATGGCCCACCAGGACATCCGCAGGCTCACCAATGAGCTGGATGCTGCGAGAAACAACAACCTGGGATTCAGCGGTGAGTTGCAAAGAGCTGTACTGCAGCAACTGAAGGCCACAAGAGTCCATTTCAGATTTTGCTGTGATGTTTTGAAATCTCATTATCTCAAGACAATACAGGGTGTGTGGCACACTCATAATTGTTTGAAGGAGAAATTTGCTTTTTTCCACAGCCATATAAATTAGATTAGATACTAGAGCGGGAATTATGAATTCTAATACATGAATGTAATATGAAAATTTATGCATTAAACAGGGTTTGTTTGGTAAGACAATGTGTATTGTTAAAATATGCAATAAAAATGTTGATTTTTTAAAAAAATAGGAAATAAATTAATTGTACTAATTTAATGAAACCTTGACTGCTTTTTTGTACATTTACTGTTGGTTTTTAATAAAACATGAAAGTATTTCTTATCAGATAATGTGGTCAATCGGTGGGACAGTCAGTACAATACTTGATTGCTAAAATAATTGTTACCTGCTGCCCTAATGGATCATGGATCATATTCCTAAACCTAAAATTCAAGTATTATTTTACACTTTCAAATTGCCATCACTAGGATATAATATAATCTTTTGCGTTTATCTGGCTAATGTTCTAATCATGATTTGTAAAATGTTCTCAGGTGACACTGAATGCTTATGAAGTTGCTGTTAAAAAAAAAAAACAAACTCAAAATGGACTTGTGTCTTTGACTGAATGCTTCATTTCTATGATATCTTTATTCACAAAAAATCTGTTTTCAAGTCACTCAGACACATCATAGTACACTGTTATACACACACCCCTACACACACACACCCTGGCTTGCTGCCTTGGGCTCAGGCTCTGAAAATATATTAATGTCCACGGAGCTTCCAGTGCTGAAATGTCACTACCACTCATTGCCAGGCTGCAGCTGTGATTAATGTACAAAGCTAATCAGTAGATTTTTATTTGGAGCTGGTGAGATTCATCACTCCTCTCAGAGCACAGGAATTATCTGTCAACATTAGAAAAAAAAATGCTGTAAATCTATAGACAAGGAGCAGGCTGTTTTTTTCAGTTTACAAAATTGAAAATGCATTTATATTTTCAGGATCTGAACTGGAGCGAGCAGGTCAAGAAGTGGAGAACCTGAGGAAGGAGGTGGACAAACTCAAACACTGTGGTGAGACAGATTTTTTTTAATGTATATATTCTAAAATTCTGGTTGGCAGGGAAAAAACTAAGAGCGGCAGGTGAATTTTGGGATGTGACCTGTAGATTTATCTTTAGAATGCCTATAAGAATGTGCAATAAAAATGTATGAAAATTTGTAAAAGATTAAAATGGCTCTACAAATTTAGGCAAAAATAAATAACCCTAACCCTAAGAAATAAGTCTAAAATAAATGACTATACATTTATTGTTTCTACATTGTCCTTGTTTATGTCACCACCCAGATATGGTGGAGCTGCATAGAGCCAAGGAGCGCAATGAGAGGTTTGATGTCGAGATCAGAGCTCTGAGAGACAGAGTGCGCACCTTAGACTCTGAGAAGAAACAGCTCCAGGAGATGGTTAGTTTTTACTGAATACTTAAGTTAGTGCAGCAACATCACATCATTTGGCACTGTGTTAGTAAATACCTTCAGTCTAATTTTTAAGTGCATTACATTGTGCTTGTCTAGCTGGCAAAGAATGAAGCTGTGAGAGGTGCTGTAGTCAAAGAGGAGGATCATAAGGAAAAGGACACGGGCACACAGCCTCAAAACAACTTTGCTGGCTTGTCAGCTGAAGACAAGGATCACGTTCATAAACGGTAAAGATTCCCTCCATCAACTGCAAAATGTGAAAAATGTATATTGACACTTAAGTAAGAATGCAAAGCAATCTTGCCAGCCCATTCTGACGTGAATCTTCATCTTTCTCCTCATGTACCTCCACGATCTTCTCTTTGTTTCCTGTCCCTTGGCCAGGTGTCGCGAGGCAGTGGAAGATGGGCTGGTGCAGGTTCGTGAGCTGCAGCGGCGCCTCCAGAGGCAACTCAAGGAACAGGAAGAGCTAGTAGAGAGGAATGAGGAGCTGGAGGCCCTGCTGGGGGAGGCCCAAAATGCCAGCAAGGAGGAGAGGCAGCGCCACGAGGGAGAACTGGAAGGAATGCATAGGAGGGTGAGGAGTTGCCCAAAGTCCTAGATGAAAATCTCTGTCAGAGTTCTTCAATTAGTAAAGGTTGTGTATTGTTGGAGAAATGTTGGGAAGCTTGGAATGTGGTAATATGAGTGGAAGCCACAGTCTGTATTCCCTGGTAACGTTGGTTGATCTGGGATGACAATAAGTCACTGTTCAACCCTCTTGAGGTGTTTAATTCAGTGAAACACTGGTGATGGGAGGCGCCTTGATAACTGTAGTGACAGACACACACTCATGGCTGGTGAATGGTTTCGCCAATTTGTAAGTCTTGTAGATTTGAGATAGAGTGACCTAGTGCATCATTCTTTTGACATCTGAATTGGATTTCTATATGGCACGAAGAATTACAGTTTCAAATCCTGTCTGTCAGGAAAAGATCAGTATTTGGGTTTTGAGAACAGAGCAGCCAGTGGCAGTGAGGAATGTTACAAAACTTGGGAAGACAAAAAAGTATCCATCTAAAATCATGTCGATATTTGAGAAATTAAAGAAAGCCGGTTTCCCAGATATAAATCAATTCCAGTCATCGACTAGAACTTTTATGTCAGTGTAATTTAGTCTAGGACTGGGCGTACTGTGTCTGGGAAACATCCAATTCACTAATGGCTCACTAATGTTCTGCACTTGCTGTGCAGATCAAAAGCCTGGAATCAGAGCTGAAGAAGCAGGGTGCCCAGGACAAGCCTCTGAAGAATGGAGAAGAGGGCAAAGAGACGGAGTCCTTCTTACAGCAGGTTAGTAAACACCCACATTTGAACCATCAGCGTTTACTTTGTGTTTCACGGTATTGCACCATCACAGCAAAAACACTACAACCTCAAGTAGATTAAAAAAGCAAAAAGATAAAAACTGGAGGAGATGTAGTTCTAATACCTAAACTAGTACCCCAACAATAATTTTAGTGCTATAAATTGCTCTAGAAATACAAATGTGGAAAAGATAGGGATGGGGACACACCAGTGATGCATAAAATTAGAGGAAACACCAATCATATTATCTGCAGTTTCACCCCCAACAAGTTATGTGGTCTCAAATAGAAATCTTAAATTAAAAATTGGCCATTAGGCTAGACTGATTAAATGCTGGCACATCAGAGGGTTTTATAACTAAAATGCTATGGCTCCAATGCATGCTATTAATGTTAGACTGTTGCGTGTGTTTTTTGGGTCCTGTGGTGAGCAGCTGAGGGGCAGCAGCCAAGAGAGAGTGGCTTTGCTAGAGGCTCGTTTGACTGAGGAAAAGGAATGGAGGAAACAGCTGGAGGTGGATCTCACTGCTGCCCAGGCAGCCCTAAAAAAGGACAAGGAGGTAAGATGATGCATAGCTAGCATTTGCTTTGTTTTTATTCAGCAGTGGTGCCTCACTATTCACTTTGTGAATTTCCCAGTCTGGGATCAATAAAGTATACCTATCTATCTATCTATCTATCTATCTATCTATCTATCTATCTATCTATCTATCTATCTATCTATCTATCTATCTATCTATCTATCTATCACTACAGCAACAACAATTGAGTTTAACAGTTTAATTGACCAAAAGTTCTGTCTAAGCAGAAGTGTAGACTTCGCATTATATTTTGCATTTCCTTGCTGTAGATGTGTAACTGCAACCAAAACAGAGACAGAAAACAGTAAACTCTGTCATGCATTTCTATTATTTCATTTTCTACCTCCAGCAGGTGTAATTTCTACATCCACTGTAACCTTTTACCAAGTACAAGGTTCCTGTAACCTTACATCATTCCTTCATTCTCTATACACCAAAGGCTCTGCAGATAGGGGAGAGAGAGCTGAAGAAGCTGAGACTAGAGGTCAACGGTCTTCAGACAGAATGCCAACAAGGGAAAACGCTAATTAAGAGCCTCACACAAGTCAAGGGGGAAAAGGTGGTTCTAGAGGAAAAGGTTTGTTGACTTTTTGTGTAAAATGAGATTAAACTCTTGCAATGGTAATTAGCAATAGGACTCAGAAAGGATTTAAATAGAAATAAGGTCACTAAATTACAAGATTACAAGAAATGTGACATAAAATAAATTCAAACATGAATGCACAGTATGCAGAATATTAGCAGCATCATACTGACATGAAGGAAAGATGGAAAAAAATGTTCATGTAAGTTCAAAAAATAAAAAGTTATAGATATAGATATGTGGACATGGGTAATTTACATCAAATACAACATAGGTAAAATATGCCTCTTGGTGGCATTTATATCACTAACATCTGTGTCCGTTTGGATTTCTTATTTTGTCTTTGTCCCTCTCCCACCTCTCCCAGGTGGCCCAGTTGGAGCGTGCCCAGAGCCGGCTGCAGAGCGAGCTGGAGCGCCACAAGGACAGCGGCTGGACCCAGGAGGACCTGAGGGAGAGCAGGTTGCAGGTGGACCTGCTCCGGGAGCAGGCTGACAGGCTAACTGCTGAGCTCACAAGCCTGAAGACAGCTCACAATACACTGAGGTTGTTACCAGTCCAGCATGCAGTGTTAAGATGAGCTAACTTGGTAGACCAGTGTTGGGAGAGAGGTGGCAGCACTTTTGCAACAGGTTATCTTGCTTCTTAGCCAATAACAAGATGGAGCTCTTTATTTTACAGTGTAATGTTAATTACTCTGGATTCTGAATTGTTCTGATTTCACTCAAGAAGCAAAAAGTAGTCTTTAGATGTGACATTTAACTAAAATGGAAGGAATCTCTGTCTGAATGTCTGTCCTTTGATTTTCTTTAACCATTCATCTGATTGGCTTCACACATTGTGAGTGTATTGCTGAGACCCAAGGAAGTGCAGTGTCAAGTGTGAAGTTGTTTGCATGAGCAGTTCTCGAGAAAGCTGCAAGCAGCAATAGGCCCAGCAATCAGCCTTTTCCAAACAGGCATGATTTGAACAGGCACTGCACTAGTAATAACCAATTGATCTGTTTAGAAATGATTGATATTGATTAAAATACTGTATTTTATCATGGTAACATTTTTGGCCATATCGCACAGCCCTGCTTCGTTTGTAATTTAATATAATGTGATACATGCATAAACAATGGTCATGTGAGTTTGATTCCATGTGATTTTTCAATAGTCTTTTTAATGGTTGTTTTTAATTCTCTTTACTAGAGCCTCACCAATGTTAGATTTTTGGGCCCAATATTGATTATATAGTGGCCGATTTCTTTGTTTTTTAATTGATTTATTTTGACAAAATAACAGTTTGTAGGAAGGAATCGTCAAATTTGCCTGTCAAATTGATGTATTAGAAATATATCCTGGATGCTGGATATTTTACAGTTAAACAACAAACTTTTTAACTTAACACAGTTCATACCACCATCTGCTCAGTTGTGATTCCCTACTCTGCCTTTCTCCCTGCTAATTACTCACTGCAAATTATGCAGTTAGTTGTGTTTTTGCAATATGGACTGTCTTTTTTGCATACTGGCCAACATATACACCAGTCCTAATGTACTGATTGGGCTCTAATCTCATCTAGGTGCATATATGCCATGTTAGTAGTAAACTGTATATTTGTGTTTTCACTTTTGTGCTTACTTTTTTGTATACATCTGCATATTTTCCAGGGATGAGATGGTAACTGAGCGGCGAAAAACCAGTGAGCTCCAGGCTGAGCTGAGCTCCAGGGTCCAGGAGAAGCTGGCAGCTGAGGGGGAAAGAGAGAGGCTGGAGCTGGAGGTGCAGCGCCTCAGGAAGCAGCTCCAGTGGCAGCAGGAGCAGCTCTCCTCCAGACAGGAGACACCCAGGAGCAGCCAGGAGCCTGAGACACACACAGATAGCACAGAGTCTAGTGCCAGTCCAACAGACAAGGCCAAAGATGAAGGCAATGATCAGGTAAATGGGAGGGCATCTGCAGTGGAAGTATGATTTTTTTTTTTTTTTTTTTTTTTTAAATGGTGCACATCTGAAGTCATAGTGCATGACCTGCTGGGACAAATTTAAAGGTTAGGGCAGCAGGGTGGCTTAGTGGGACAGTAAAGATGGCAGTGAGCTGAAGTGTCCTTGAGCAGGACACTGAATCCCAACCAGCTCAGGGGTCCTGCTGATTAGCTGACTGTGCACTCTGGCGTCTCTGAGGAGGATACCAAACAAAAATGTCTTCTTTAGGGATCAAGAGTGTTGCAAACAAAAGTTAGATTTTCCAAATATCTGGTGAATGGATTTTACTGTTTTAACATACAGCTACAATGGCATAACATCATATAAGTGGTTGATTTGTGCTTGATATGTGTGCACTGTGTTGCGTTCCTAGCTGTCCTGTCTGAAACAGGAGCTGAGTCATCTGCAGGCGATTTTGGACGAGGAGCGGCAGCTGGCCGCTCAGCACCAACTGGCCCTGCAGGCACAGGCCAATGAGGCCCAGGCACACACCAAGGTCTGTAACCTTATCCCAGCACATCCATAACACATCGTAAGATGACCTAACTATTGCTGAAACTCACTTCAAAATTTCTTGTGATGAAATCAAGCTTGTTATTTCCTGCAGATTATGTTGTTTGCATGCAAAAAGCATCCTAGACACTGGCTCATATGCTGGTTAAGGACTTACCTGGGATGAACTTTACATGCATTTTTGATATCCTGTTTCCATCCTTCCTTTCCTCCTGATGCCCTGCAGGGCTTATCCCCTGCTGTTCATCACTACAGAGTTCACTTTATCTAAAATATCATCTTTCATCATAGAAATACACAGTTCTGTCTCTTGGTTGCGTTTTTTGTCAAAATTTACCCATAATTTTCGAAATGTGGCTCTTGTCCTCTAACCGGCTAAGATATTTACACATCTCAATATCAGGGAGTAGTCGAAGTAGTCCCGGTACCTCATTCAGATTTCTCATAACCAGGATATAAGCGTATCCAGGAAGCTGTAAACAGGACATGGTGTTTTATACTCAAAGACAGTATACTTTATTATCCTGAATACTGATGAGATTTTAGAGTGCATGTAAATGCAGTCAGAGATGTGAGCTACCCTTATTCACATTCACTCTCCTCCCGTATAACCACTGCATATTTTCTCTCATATCCCTGTTCAGTCCCAGGGCTCGGTGCTGAGCCAGAAGGCAGAGGAAACTAAGCAGCTGAAGCAGGACCTGCAGAGGGCCCAGAGCTTGTTCACCTCTGCAGAGAGAGAGCTGCGCTATGAGCGGGAGAAGAACATGGACCTGAAGAGACACAACACCCTGCTGGATCAAGAAAAACTCAAGGTTGGCATTTAACCACGGTTGACTTCAGTATAAATTTCTGAATGCCACCGAATGCCATTACTTCATCATCCTCTCTTGAGTCACTGAGTAACTTCACTCTGCATATTAATTAGCATGAGCAAACATGCAAAGTATTACAAAACTGCCTACAAGAACAAAAAAGTATAGATTGAAACACACAGTTATAACTGGCAATTAGACACACCACAAGGTACACATTTGATGTGCCTGATTGATGTTTTTTTTCTTCAGTCCTTTTATTTTACAGCGCTTTTTATCTTTGTTAGTCAAAGTGTTACACAGATATAGCTACAATAATTCATGCAGATATTATATTTTTAGAAAGCATCTGTTTTTGTGTTCATAGTCTGTCATATTGTGTGCTTCCCTCAGCTTTGTGCAGAACTGAAGCAGGCCCAGGCCAAGCTGGTCCAGGTGGAGCTGAATGTCCAGAGTCAGACAGCTGAGTGTGAACGCCAGCAGCACAAACTCCGAGAGCTGGAGCTGGAGCTGGCACGCAACGCCACAAGCCGCAACGCCACCACCAGTCTGCAGGAGGAGCTGCAAGCTGAGAGGGCTCGGCTTATCGCTGCTGACAAGAAGGTCAGTGCTGGGAAATGTGTGGGCCGAGGATAGGCAGCAATGTACAGTGGAGTGTTGGTAATATATAGGTTTTCAGTCCAACTAAAAATTCCACTTGGTGATCATTAATTAGTCCTTTGCCTCTGGTTGAAGCTGTGATTCACCTAGTGTAGTCTTTGAAATGAAAACTTGCATTCTAGTCTTCATGGCATGATGTTGGTATCCCTGGGATAGAATATTTGTTGTTATGGATCCTGGTTACACTCCCTGCATATGCTCTTTAACTGGACAACTCATCTGTAAATAGTTGACCTCAAAATTATCAAAAAATTGTCGGTCACCCCTGCAAGAGGTTTTCATAATGACCATATCTTTAATCTTCAAAACATATTTTGTTATCTATGTTCTGTTGTTGAACCCAATTTCCTCTGAAGGATTAAGAAACATTATCTTAATTTTAATCAATACATGTAGGAAGCAGTTGTCCATTGGTTACTGAAGAGTGCTTTTGACTTTAAGGTTGCTTGCTCAAATCCTCCTGACTGAGAAATTGTGGTGGTGGAAGTTAAAAGAAAGGTGCTCTCTCCTCCCTTAGTGACTGATGTCAGTGTGCCCTTTTGAAAAACACTCAGTACTGAAGTGCAACTACTCAGTAGTCATTGATGGCACTGGGTAGCTCTCTGTGTGTATGTGTGCCAATGCTGTGAATAAGAATATGATTAAAGACAACTCATCTGCTTTAATAAATGAATTATAGTGTTAATGGCTCTGTTAAGCACTGCTCGCTTCTGTAGAAATATAGTAAAAGTAGTCCTGGTTGACTCAGTGTAGCTCCTTTCTCAGTGTTATTCAGGTATTGTCGTATTCTGTTGAATACATTTTATTATTAAGGAAATCCTTGAGATACTGAAGGGAAAACACTGCTATTGTCTGTCTGTCTGACTGAGTGAAGCCCATGGCTTTCATCCCATGCCAGGTGTTGGAGCTCCAGCAGCAGCTGAAGAGCGTGCAGCACCAGCTGCGTGTGGAGGAGGCTCGGGCCGGGGAGAGCAGCCGCCTGGAGAGGGACAGCAGGGATCTGTCTGACACCTTGTCAGCCCTGAGAGCCCAGCAGCAGGAGGAGCACATCACCAGGTCCCAAAAAACTGCAGTGCTGACACAACTCATTTACTGACTACAGGCCATTGTTAACTTTCCTCCTTAACTCTGTTTGGAAGTTATGCTGGTTTATTTCTGTCTTGGGCTGAGTGAAAACAGAGAGCTGAAAGCAGAATGTAACTGTCTTGGGGTGTCAAATCAGGTCAAACATCAAGCCCAACATGCAACAGCATGTCCTGACCGCAGCGTCCTGGGTTCACATCTGAGCCCAGGACCCTTGCATGTCTTCCCTTCTCTCTCTCTCCTGCCTTCCCTGCCTGTCTCTACTGTAACTATCAATTAAAACAGAAAAGCAAAAAAAAAAAGACTTTTACTTCATCCCATAGGTAGAAATGGCGCCATATCCTAGAAGGTCGAGATGGCCTGTGTAGGGCATGGTCGAGATCCAAATTACTGGGAAGTCATTACATTTCCCACAAACACATAACAGTATGGTCATTCCAAAACAGGGGACTGTTAGACCTCCATGTCGTTCCATTTCTCTGACTCTCCCTCCATCCATCTATTTTTTCATTCTTCTCCCAGGAAGCTGTTAGAGCAGCGCGAGGTGGAGCTTCAGCAGCAGGTGCGCTCCCTGAGGCAGAAGGAGGCTTCCCTGGCCAGGACCAATGCAGAGATCAGCCACCGTGCCCAGCAACTGGACACCCGTCTGGCCATTCTGGAGGCCGAACACAGCAAGGCCAGAGAGGAGGTGAGCAGCAGGGGCAGGTTAATCAGACTTAAGTCATAAATTTGAACAGTTTAGGTAGTGTTTGAAGTCCTCAGCTTGTCCATTGTACTTAGAATTTAATGACAACTGTGTAACAATTCAAATGACTTGATAAATGCTTAGTCTTCACATAGCTTTCGTGTAAGATTTTGGTCACCTTAGGCTGGGGAACATTGCATTCCTCTGTTCAAACAGTTAACTTTTAACTCCCAAGCTCAATTTTTTAAGAACCTGCCCAAGGATAGGACTAAATATAATGGTGCACCTATAAATATACTTTTGAATAGTTAAAGTAATGAACGACATCAGTCAGAAGAGCTGATATATGGGACACAGGAATTATGTTTTGTTAATATGGAGTGACTAATGTTCTTTATGTGCATATCCAAGTTCTGATATCCTATCTACCTGTTGTACGTACCCTCCAGGAGAAAGACAGCCAGAGGGCTTATCACAGGCGGCAGGAAGAGCTTGTGGCCAGTCAGCAGGAGTGTGACAGGCTGCAGGGGGAGCTGCAGCAAGTGCTCCTCCAACTGGACACACAGATCAGGTTAGACACATACATTGATATCCATTCATTCATGCACCCAATTCCAAAGGTCAGATTTTTTACAGGCCTTTTTTTCCTTCTGGAGAGCTCTTGTTTTCTTGTGTTTTTCCTGTCCTTATTATATGTCTTTGCTGTTGCTTTTCCTCTGGTTAATGTGGTTTCCTTGCCTGTCCTATCAGGAAGTACAATGAAAAACAGGGCCAGCACAAGACCAAGCTGCGTCAGGCCAAGCAGATCTACCTGAAGGCCACGGCACAGAGAGACCACACCATTCAGAAACTGGAGAATGACCTGGCACTTGCCTCCAGCCTCTCACACAAGGTCAGAGACCTGGCTCCGTCACTGTGCAATCACTGAGCCACTGTGATTTCAGAAACAGGTTTGACAGACACAGCGACCTCTGCAGTGCTGTACCAGGATGCCACTCCCTACAAGGAGGAGGTCATCTTTTTTATTTTTATTCTTTATCTTACTGACTTTATTGTTGTCTGTAAACCACTTCATTTGCTTTTATTGCAAAACAGAGATACAGAAACAGTTTATTACTGAAGTAGCCGATGCATTTTACACAGTTTTTGTCAAGTTTGTGCAGAACACAAATGGTCAGCATTTGTAGAAAACATCCTGTGTAACTTTGAAAAAAATAAAACTGTTGCAGCCTATTTTATATACACACTAGTGGTCCTGAAGGGTTTGATGGATTGAACATGGCACTAACATTATCGGGGTTAGAGGTTAGATTCCCACTGGGGCTGCTCATGCTAAAAATGTATGCACTCATTTTGCTACTCTGAAAAAACAAAGCACTCCCCTAATGCCATGCGATACTACATTTTGAGAGAGTGCTATCATAATAACACCCCTGCTATTAATGTATTCCATTTCTCGCTGTGATTTTATCTTCCTCCTTCTCTTGATTCCTCTCTGGTGTTGTCCAGGAAAAGGAATGGATTCAAACAGTGATGGAAGAAAACGAGAAGCTGTTGGCAGAGAAGAGGGAGCTGCTGAGGAAGATGAGTGAGGCCGAGGAAATGGGCAGCAATGGCTTGAGGACGGCCTCCACTGTCCAACACAGGTATTTTAGCATGGAGCCCCAAAAATGATGAGTTTCTTTACAGTCATATCCGCTGGGTAAGAACAGTGTGACCATTTGAAATTTAGAAATTTTTGCAGTTTAAAGAACTGTCAGCTGTTCATTTTGAGAAAGCAGTGTGATACAAGAATTGAGAATTCTGATATGACCTCCCAGGTGCAGTTAGCCCATGCTTGTTGGGAATCTGTTTTGGCTGGGAATTGAATTAATAATTCAGGAAACCAACACCAAACACAGCTATGCCCGTCTCAAAACTAGTTCACAGCGCAAATTGTGATGATAAATGAGTGAATGCAAGTGAAAACATAACTGAGTAATTCATTCATGATGCTTGATCCAGGCTCCTAGTCCAAACAAACCATTTATTTTTTTGCCTGACTCTTGTTGTCCTGTGTAATTACAAATCACTCCTTACAAGCGCATGCTGTCGTGGCAGTTGTCCCTACAGGTTCGAGCAAAGAAAGTGACAGTTTTCATGGTCGGCTTAAACGGGCAGTGTTAATGTACCATGTTAATGTGCATGAACAGATGTAGGTTGCATGTTGGTGAACTGTGATCATGGACGGGCGTTACAGGGTCAATGTCTTGGAGGTGGAGAACAGACAACTGCAGGACCGAACACTGAAGCTCTCCAATCAAGTCAGTTCGCTTGAGCGCGCTCTGAGGAACGTCCAGTCATTTTACAGCCTGGAGGTACTGGAACACACACTCCTTTACTTAGAGGTGTTAAACAGTAATTTGTGAACATCTTATATGATTTTATGTTTCTCTTGTTGAAATGAAATGGGATATTGGGGTGAAATGAAACGCAGGGGAATTTTGATGGGGGGATTTAAGGGAAGGAATTGCTCAAAAATCTGTGGTGTGTTGGTTGTAATTATTTTTGCCTCCTGATGAGGTTATCATTAAAGATGTACTGTTTTCCTAGCAGTAAAAGTATTGGGGTTTTGATACAAAAACACAAGAAAACAAAATGAGTGTAATTGTTATTATTTTTCATTTTGTTGTGATATTGAGGGGACTTCTGATGTTCTTTTACAATTCAGATTTTACAATTCTTATAAAGCACCAGTGATTTGTGTTGGGGATTTTAATTTATTGAGTTACTGCAGGGAAACTAAATCTTAGCACTTTGGTTGGAAATGGTGGACGGTGTCACTGCTGCTCCACCGGATATTTTGAAGGTAAGAGAACTGCTGTGGAACAGTGTAAAACAGGTGGCACATCTCTTTTTGAAAGGAAATTTTGATGTGTTGATCTTAAAGGGCTCAATTGTTCTCTTAACAGAGTGCCAAGAAAACATTCCCCTCGGAAAGTCTTAGTGATGCCATCCTGCATACATCTGCACTAAGGTAGGACAGGTCAGAGTGTTGAAAGGGCTTCGATTTCTGTTTGAAACACTTGTTTATTATTATTCACATGTTGTGTACCTGTCCCACTATTGGTTTGACACAAATTTTGATCACTTTGTTAAGCTCTTTAGATCATTTTTCCTACCTGAAGTGTTTCAGTCACGGCCCGCATTGATGGTATTTGACTGGACAGAGGAAAGTGCGACTATATGTGCTTTTTCCGCCTTGTCTCATAATGTGTGTGTGTGTGTCCACCACCAGCGTTACGTCAGGTACGTGTGACCCGCTGAGCATCCTGGATGCCATCTGCCGTGTGAAGGTGGGCGAGCGTGTGGAGGAGAGCAACCGAGGCTCCATCTCCACCCCCCAGCCGCAGCCGTCAGAGCTTGGCTACTTGAATCTCACGTCCCCTGTGGTTCTTCCAGGAACCAGAGAGCCAGAGGAGAGACCCAACAGCAGTGGCAAGGTATGAGAGCACTGAAGATGCCATTGGATACCAGCGTCTGGAGCTGGTTTAACGGACCATCCAGCTCTCTTTATAACGTACGCGTCAAGTATTCACAACAAGTATTCACAATGTATTTAATGCTTGTAAAAGAGAAAACAGAACAGTATTACTAAAATGGGGCTTCCAAAGCAGTTCTGCTCAGGGTGATCTCTTTTTAGCGTTATATACCAGTTCCTTGTTTGGCCTGTGAACACTCCCTTTTGTTACGGGTTCAGACTTGGGGGAGGAGCTCTTAGAGTGAACATATGAGAGGAATATGTTTAATGTCTGTGTGAGATTCAGTTAAATATGTTCTGTGTGTGTTTATTTGAAACATAAGGATGGAATGGGAGCCTCAGCTTTCACTCGAGACACAATCATCTGTGAATGTGCAAATGTGTGTTATTGCCTGGGATTTGGTCAAATTGAATCGCTTGCATGAAGACACCAAAGCAAATCATATGCTTGAAAGCCTGGTGGGGACTTGGTGGCCAAGATAATGAGCATTTTACTCAGTGGTACAGAGCAGGGCCAGTAACTTCAGACTAAAGTGCAGCTAATGCAGAAGAGAGCTTTTATGAGGGACAATCAGATGAAAATAGTTCGAAATGAGCACTTTATAAAAAAAAGTTTTGTTTGTGACTTGGTTTACATACAGAAAAATGTAGCAGTGGAAAAGAATATCATTGGTACTTATTTTTTTACCCCGTCAAATTTAAAATCGGCAGTGTTTTCTGTGAAAAAAAAAAATGCCTATGGGATTACGTTTATGGTTTTACTGGCTGAAAAGCTCTTAAAAGTTACAAAACAGTGTTTGTTATAAGTGAGCAAATTCATGCTGATAAAGTGGTATGGGTTGATAATCACTTTTTTTTATTGGACTGTGTGTATGGCACCAGGCCTAACTGTAAATATTGGATTATTGTTGCTTTAACTTATAGCTCGTCAGCTATAGCCACTTAAGTATATACAAAATGCAGAACGCTGTGTTAAACTAAAGTGTTTTAAACTTTTAGCTAAAAAAAAAAATGAGTTATCAGAAAAAAAAGGTATTTTGGTAAAGGAGCTCTTATGTTGAGTTCTTGAGCTCAAGGTGAAGAACAATCAGTTCAAAATGAATATTTCTTTTGGGACCTGGGATCAAATATGCATTTACTATTTCATGCCACTCTCAACTGATTAAGGTTGGTGTTTTTTCCTCCTTTTGGTTTTTTTTTTTTTTTTTTTTTTTTTTGGTATCATCTAGTTGTACACTGTGGAAAGCATCGTCTTACTTTGTCTTCAATGTGCCTAAACTGATGAAGTGTTGAACTTTGTCTTGCTGCTAAGGTAAAAAGAATACCATCTAACAATAAAAGCCTTTTTGTGATAGACACGCTCATTGAAAAGTCACCATGGACAATGATCTTTGCCTTTTGTTGTATCCGTGTAAATACATTTTTAAACACAAATATTTTCATAAATAAAGTCACTGAATCATGATCCTACAATGCATTGGGTTGATTTTTTTTTCTCTCATTCTCTGAAAATAAAACAAGCAATGGTAAGTTTATAACAGTCTGTTTATTAAACAAGGTAAAGATACAAAGCTTTTTTTCCTTTTTTAAACATTGATATCCTTAGTTTTACTTCTCAGTCTTGGCTGTGCATATTTAGTTGTCTAGAAACTGTATATGAAACCACAATGCAAGACAGGAAAAAGTAATAAATCTACGCAATATTTTCATAGAGAACATGGGTTAAACAGTTATCATACAGATTACAGCTCGGATACTCCATGCGTAAGGAAAAATAAAAATGTTTACACGACTGAATACTGCAGAACACAATACAGAGTAATGGAAATGGGATGATAAAACAGTTAAGGCTTATACGTAAATAACCGATATAAAACATGAATATTAATAACATACGGGTAGACTAAAATAATTACAGTAAGTTCATACATAAACATACCTTTTACAAAACCCAAATAGAAAGAACAGTTTATGAAAACTTAAAATAGGTACTATAAATGAGTAACATGTTTTACAGTACAGCAACATGTACATTTCCCCATTATCTCAAGAGAGAAAGTTGAAGAGGCAGGGTCTGTTGTTGGCGTAAATGTCTTTTTTTCAGGCCAGTGGCTTGAGTAATACGGTTTTTGTTTGTTTTTTGTTTTTTTCTTTTGAAAACATACTATATACTGTATATGTATTTTACATTATTCTCAGTTCCATCTCAAACATAACGTCTAGCCGTAGCACCTTTTCCTAAGTGCCCTGAAGAATACAGGGTACCCTATTAGTACCATCCAGAGTAACCAGAGGTTAAAGTTACAGTAAAAATACAACAAACAATACTGTGTACAATGAAAAGAATACTAAGTTAAAAAAAAAAAGAAAAAAGAAATAACATCAAAGGAGAAGCATCATCTCCACATTAACTTTTAATATAGGCCTATGGAGTATGACTTATACTGCAGTTCTTCTCAAATGGGTAAAGCTTGTTAATATGATTACATGGAGTAAAAAAAAAAAAAAAAACTTAACTGGGTCAGAGTAGCTGTACAAGAACTTCACATTTTGGTCCATTGGTTAACTTGTAAAGATGTTTTTATTTTTTTTATTTTTTTCACTTGACTAAATTTTTATTTAAAGTTTTTATTTAAAAATGAGAGAGCTGAGCTGGCGTTGGTATGTGTGATGAATTCAACTTCAATTAGCAACAGCTTAATACCTTTCATCTCTAACACTTAGAAACATCATGTCTGTAGCTTAACTGAATAAAACAGAGAACGCTGATGCAGGATTTCTTCCTCAGAACAAGTTTAAGGTTCATATGGCACTAGTTAACTAGACAGAGTGGAAATAGCAGTGTTTCTTGATCATACGCAATGATCATAAAGGTGCCGTAAAAATGAACATCAAATACGGAGTGAAACATTTGGGAAATAGTTAAACATTCAGCTTTTTTGCCTTTCGTGTTGCTTAATTTCTTCCCACCTCAATTAAATAACACACTTTCTGAATACAATCACGCATTTTTTTTAAATTTTTGAATAGTCATCTGCCGATTGCCTTTCTTCAAATTTAGATGACCCTGTAAATGTGTACTTGCACAGAAATGTACGTAAAAAAACAAAGCTAACAGAAAAGACTTTCGTTTCGACACAGTCAGTACTCTTAGCTGCCTCAAGTAATGCCTTTTGACATTTCCATCCCACAAGATTGAAACAATTTTGAGTCAGAACCACAAGGCCTAAAAGTGCTTTAAGATTATCTTTGGATGTCTCCAGAACACACCCAGCAAACATTGTTTTTTCTTTCGCAATTCTTTAAAAAGGGCAAATATCATCTGGCACATTTTGGAAACCCATTACATGGAAGAAAACAAACAAAGAAACATAAAAACAACAACAACAACAACAAAAAAAATTCAATTTGACGGCCAATGCATCCGGCAGTTTACATGACGCTTACGAAAGTGCTTATTAAATCTGACGTAAGACATTCGTAGCCACTTGATCCTCTGGACAATATCTAGCTGTATTATTACATTCACAAAGATGCGCTGTGCTCATTTCGACAGACGGCCTGTGTCAAGACGGATCGAGGGGGTCCGTTTACTGAATCTAGCACTGAATGCTTATGTCAGCTGTCATATGCTATGTAAGCCTTATGTAGATGGCCGTGTGTGCAGGGCCCCAAAGCTCCAGCCTTACACAGACTGTGAATCCGACCTACTGCTGTGTGGTGGTGGAGCTCAGATGAGGGAGATGCGTATGGGAATGCTGGGGGATTCGGTCCGCTGAGGTGACTGGTGGCTCACTAGGTGCTCCACCACTGTGTGTTTGGACATGTGCTTCATAAGGTAGGTTTCCTGCAGAAACAAAGGACAGCAAATGGTCTAAACGGAACTGCATTCATTTATAGGCAAGGCTTGAATTTGTGCTGTTCTCTGTTTCTCTTGGGGGAGAACACCGCATCTGCCTGCTTGCTAACATCTGGACTCTTCCAACAAACTTACATTATACCTCATGAAATATGCCTTTTTTGTAATTGCAGTTACCTTATGCTCAATCTTTTGCAGGATAAACAAGTTTAAGCAAAGGAGGCCGAGGGAAGGAGATGGAAACAACTGCTCATAAGGAGGCACAAAGTGAAGCATGTGAGCTGAAAATTTGCACCTCGAGTGAGAAATTTGCCTGATGCAGTAAAGCAACAGCAGGCTTCTGCTCACGTGCCTGTAAACTTCTCCTTCCATCTGGTATTCAATGTGGAGAATCTATTTGTGACCAATGACATCTGCAGAACAAGTTTCTAAAAGCAAGAAACTGGTAATGCCAGCTGCCATGCTGGCACAAACGGATCAATAAGCGAGCATGAATAATAATAATTTAAAAAAAAAAAAAAAACGACAACAAAACATAATGCTGAATCATAGTTTCAAGTCACCTACAATCATTCCTCACTTTAAAAAAATGGAGTGAACAAATGTCAACTAAAAATAGCAATCATAATGGCTGCTATGATAGCACTAGCTGATTTCTACTGTGTTTTAAGTGCTATCAAACACAACAGTATGTTATCATTTTCACTTCTCAAGTCAAGTGATGGAATTTAAGTGACTAAAATGAGACAAGAGCTGGCCTCATTTACAGCAGACTCTTAGATCCTCATGGCACATGACTGAGAACCCTTGATCTACTCCATCAGGAGGAACTTATTCTATTAAAAATTCAACAATTGACTCAGTTGGGCAGTTACTCTTGTCATTATTGTTCAAGTTTCTACTGCAAGGAAGACAGCGGGGTCATCTTTGTATCTTATCAACAGTTTTATGCATCTATCAAAAGGCAGACAAAGAAATTTCAACCATACACAGAGTCTGTGGTTTACTTACTGAGGTGTATGCCCGGCCGCACATACTACAGCAGTAGGCCTTCGCGTTTTTGATGGCGTGCGCTGACAAGTGGATCTGCAATGATGCTGAGTCTGAGTAGGCACGGTAGCAGTTGGGACATTTATACGGCTTATCTTTGTTGTGCTGCCTCTGGTGCGACTGTGGAGGAATAAACAAGTTGTTAAAAAGCTATATATATATATATATATATATGTGTGTGTGTGTGTGTGTGTGTGTGTGTATATATGTATATATATATATATATGTATATATATTTCAGAGATCTGCCTTGTGATCCTGCTCAAAAACCCACTGAACTTGTTTTGTGTTTTTGCTAAACCTATCTCTGTTTAGGTGATCGTGAGGCGATACTAATGAATGTGTTAACCACTATCACCAAACTGAGCTGTGTGCTGACCTGGAGGTTAGAGAGCTGGGTAAAGGCCTTTTCACATCCGGGGTGGGCACATTTATAAGGCCTGTCACCAGTATGGATTCTGTAGGGGAGGGAGTGGATGAAACAAGTTAGAAATGACTCATAATATCTTGGAAATTTTGCCTGCTGAGGAATAAGGACTTTTAATGTGGAAAATGATTCCAAGTAAAACCCACAGAGGGGCTACAAAGGGCGCTATGGTTAACCCTGCTTTCACAAAGGATGTGATAACTCCACCTCTGTGCATCAAAACCTCATTTCAAAAGTTCACTGCAGACAACCCCTGGCACTGTATGTTAATTAAACCCTCAGACACCCTCATCAAATAGACACGATAAGCTGTAAGACAAGTAGGGAGCCAGGAGTACCAAAAAAAAAAAAAAAAAAAAAAATCAGGAAATTTAGATTATAGCAGTACCAGAATTTCACAAATTACACAACAAATCATTGATGACCATTGGATGTTATATTCTAAATATATCATTATATATCAAGCAAAATAACAAGGTCATTTTTTGTGGTTCCCTGAATTCCCCAAACATCAAGTGTGAGCAAACCAAGTCCTTTCAGAAAAAGCCGTTCTGTCACCTGGTGTGCTGCTGCAGGTGTGAGAGCTGGCGGAAAGAGTTCTCGCAGTAGGTGCAGTGGTAGGGCTTGATCCCCAGGTGGATGCGCAGATGCTGGGCCAGGTAGGAGGCGTTGGCAAACGACTTGGAGCAGTGGGGACACTTGTGGGGCTTGGCCTCCGTGTGAGACTTGGAGTGGATCTGCATCTCGGACTTGGTGAAGAAGGTGAGCGGGCACACTTTGCATCTGGGTGATGGAGGGACACAAAATGGGCAAATACATCTGGGTCAGGAGATTTTTGTTGTTTGCCTGCAATAATGTACCATTAAAGCAGCATTTGAAGTCAATGATTATTTGGTAATCAGAGTAATATATAATCATTACCAGGACTGTGCTGTACATCAGTGTTGGACAAAATCAAACATCACCATAACCAGACACCTCAATATTGATACTGCTGCAATATTGTAGGGATGACTGCTTGTGCCTTCATAAGATATTTATACGTAATCTTTCTGATAAACGATCATTAGTAATGTGCATATGATAAGCAGGTAGAGGCAAATAACAGAACAGCAAAAACAGTCTTATAAGTTTGGAAAACAGCATTCCAGTAGGAAAAGATAACAATTTCACTGTATCTTACAAAATTCAAAATCTCAGATGATATCTAGTCTCATGTCATGATAGGTATAGTATTAATATGTTGCCTCGCTATACTGCTGTGTTGTACCATTGCTGTACCAGTTAAGAACATGTTTATTAAGTTCAAGACTAACTAAGGCTAGACATGCCTGAGTTTGAATCACAAATGGAACTCTAAACTGCAATCAAAAACTGAGTAGAGTCTAATTCTTGGACTTGGACAAAATGTGTGCCTGAAAAAATAATGTCTAACCTGTAGGTTTTGCCCTCTTTGGGTGCAACAGTGACACAGCCTTGGTCAGCTAGGATGGGGTAGGGCACCACCAACAGAGGACCAGTGGGGTTTTCAGCCTTGATCTTCTTCCGTCCCCGGGGTGCCTTAGGTGGGGGGCCCAAAAGTCCCGCCAGGCCCCCGGCTTTCATGTGCTCCATGCCAGGACCGCTGGCCAGCCCAGAGATGATGTTCACAGACGGGGCTCCACCCAGGCGGTTCTGGCTGCCCGAGGTCGGAGTTGTGGGGGTCAGAGCCTCGGAGGTGCTGTGGCTGTCCGGCCGGGACGAAGGGGTCAGACCTGTGGTGGAGGACGCCAGAACTACATGAGTACAAACTAGTAGGCCCTGCGTTGACATGTAGCTTGATGGTCTTTTGTATGAGCTCAATGAGTCCATGGGGGATAAAGTCAACTATTTTGCTAAGCAGATAAAAAAGATACTTTACTCCTAACCCTGTTCTGTATTACTCTAACAGCAAACACGCAGCACAAAGAAACCTGTCAATGCATTAATGATAAGAAGTCTTCAAATAACTGGATATTAAAAAAAAAAAAAAAAAATCAAGTATTTTTGCACATTTTAGTACATTTCCTACACATAAACTACTTTTAAAATACTTTTTTTTTTTTAATGTGTACTCAATCTTATTACATTTTGGAATCAGGATATAAACCTCCCTTAAAATCCCTTAAAAGTTTGAATTTAGTTTGTTTTTCGGGGACAATTTTCTGTGAGACGTGTGCATTCTGCACTATGATTTCCTGAGTGCAACAGTCTATTTTCCTTTAATACTTTTTATGAGAACTTAAATTCAATAATACATTTATGGAGCTACAGATACTGTGCATGAAATATTGGAAATCAACCATGATGCCATCAACTGCTGGAACCTCTTCCCTGACCACAGCTATAAAACCTTAAATGACAGGACATTTTATTTAATCATTTGTTTAATTCATTTAAAGGCATAAGTATCCCAAAGTTTCCCCCACCACAGAACAGGTGCAGTGGGTCACCTTGCTTTAAAGAGCTGCCAACCAGCCTAAAGGAGTTCTGCTTTAGTGTCTGCTTTAATGGAGTTTACCCACTCATCATCTCAAGGCTGTTTCAGAGGTTTTGCCAAAAATAACATTCTGCTAGAGAAGCTCTAAATACTAAAGAAATAATATGTTTGAGATAAAAATATGAAAGATAGATTTTCATATTTAATTTTGAATATTGAATTACTGGTAAACGTTACATATCAGCAAAACTATAAGCTATCAGTGACTTCAGTCTAAAAATATTAGTGCTGACCTGCAAAAGCCTATATTGGTTGGACCCTACTCACAGCCAGTAAAACCATCACTGTTTCTCTTAGTTATTTTTACCCAAACATTGTTTATGCAGCCTCGGACTATTTACTGCCTGTCGAGTTCACATAGTCTCTGCCCGTTACTCTGTTGTAAGCTTCAAGAATTATGTCTCTCTTCTGTAACGTTTTTTCATATTTTTATCTCTTCAGTGTAAAGGTACACAATCCCAAAAAACAACTGGACACACCATACTAGCTTTGTATGCCTGAATGCACACTGAATGCTCAATGTATATATTTCTGGAGTTACATTTACAGTTGAGCTGTAGCTATTAATTATTTCCATTGCTTTTTTCCCCATTGTTTAAGGAATTAGTGTATAAAGTAATGGCAAGTGCTCATCAGTAGTGAGCAGAGCCCAAAGTGATGCCTTTAAATTGCTTCCTTAGTCTGATCAGCAGCCCAAAAAGTATTGATTTTATGACATGAACGTCGGAAAAAAGCAAATCTTGGCATCTTAGCGAAGCTCGAATCAGCAAACGGTTGGGATTTTTACTTGCTGAATTACAAACAATTAAGCGCTGATCAAAAATATAGTAAAATTCTCTGAGTAATAAATAAAATATAATACATAAAATTTTGGACACTTGACTGACTAATCATTTCTAAGGTAAAGTTTACCATCAATATGTCTTGTTCTCCACATGCTGTACATATGTCTGTGTTGCAAGGTGAGTGGCTGAGATGTCTCCATGCCAATTAAACCATGATAACACTGTATGTGGGAAATAAAGACATTCTTCTGTCTGCCACCAGTTTAAACAGCGTCTGTCTTCCATTTCTCTCCCAGAAAGGAAGTGACTGCGGTACCTGAACGATGGTTGACTCTTCCAGGTTGCTCACCAAGCTGTCTCATGTGCCAGT
The DNA here is from genome assembly GCF_902150065.1 of Myripristis murdjan. Lineage (NCBI taxonomy): Eukaryota > Metazoa > Chordata > Actinopteri > Holocentriformes > Holocentridae > Myripristis > Myripristis murdjan. The sequence goes on along the minus strand of NC_043986.1, from coordinate 14,487,798 downwards.
CCTCCCACAGTCCTTTGGCCTTCACTGCTGCCTTGTCATCCATGTTTCCATCTGTGAGGTAACAGCCGTTTAATTAGTGCATATTAAACACTGCCCTGATGCAGAAAATTTTGAATCACACCCATCTGCAAACCTCATACTGTCATGCTGTGTGAGGACAAGTGATCAATTATCGCATCTCAGTAAAGTGACTGTCACAACCTTATCACATCGGTTTCTACATTAACACAAAACAATGACACAATAAATTAAATGATATAAATTAAAACGAGAGGGAAATGAGGTTTCAGACTTTGAACTCCACATGTGTAGCAGCCCGCAGTGTAATGTGAAGTGCTGCTCCTATATCATGAAGAATTTATCTACCCTGTTCAGCGGCAAAAATGAAACCCTCTAGAATGTGCCATTCTCCCACAAACAGTGTGAAATCTTTTTTTTAGAGTCTATGGTGTAAATAGATATCCAGTGTAAAGAAAAAAAAAGTAGTCTCATGCCAGACATGATGGCTGTTTCTACCTAGTTTATATTACAGACTATACAGTCTATAGCTCATATATACATGGGAGGAATTTTGTTTTTCACCTCAGATGTTTAAAATTAGGCATCTGTGGATGAGGAATAATCTTCAAGCAGTGGAGGTCAGACTGTACCTGGTCCAGAGCTTGAGGCGGGGCGGGCGTGTAGAGCGATGTCTGGCTGGCTGGAGCCCTGTGGCTGCGGGTGGTGGCTGGGCACTGGCTGGGGCTGGGGCTTGGGCACCGACATGCCATGCTGCGCGCCACCATCTGAGGGCGAGGAGGGCACCAGCAAGGGCTGCTGGGACGGGGTGGAGGTAGGTGGCAGGTGGAGGGGTCGGATCTTCTCAGCCATCAGCTGCTCCTTGATCTTGTTAATGAGCACCAGGTTATCCAGCTGAAAGGGTTAACGGGTCATGCTCAACAGAAAACAGCCACCGTGTGTGAATGTCATTCACGCCTCAAAAACACGACGCGGGTCAGCAGCACTGACTGGTCCAGCACACACTGCAGGCTTCAGATTGTCAACCATGAGAAGAAACTGAAGAATCCTCAATTTGAAATGAAAGTATTTTGAAAATATAATTGAACTGTTTAGATCAATCAGGGACTGGAACTAAACAGCTGAAGACATTCACACATGGACACAAATATGGCAATGGAGAATGGAAATGCTACAGTCACTAAATGTTAATAACAACATGGACTTACCTGGCCTGGCATAGAGGGAGGTGGAGGCCAGAAATAGGGGTTGTTGAATCGAGGCTCTGCCATCCTGAAAATTTAATTTTTTTTTTTAGCAATAACCAGACATTCAACATTATGTCGTAATCCTGAATGAAAAGCCCACATTTATGTATATCATATAATTCATACAATGTATAACATTATATGCATAGCCGGGTATCGGCAAACTCCTCATGATACAACATGAATGATATGATGTATGATACATGAGTAACAACACAATTTCTATCAACAGAACTGGCATAAAATGTATAAATGGCACTTAAAAAAACAAGCTGCAACATAAAACCTGAGTTGACTAATAAAATATACAGGATAGCATATGATAAATGAGGTGACAATCTGATTTAACAATTTAATTCAAAATTTCAATTCCTGTTTATTGAGCAAAAAACAGAATTACAATACACTTAACACAATGCATTTAAATGTAGATGTCATAACATCACATGAAAATGAGGTGCATAAGAGTTACCAGGTATATCAATATAAGATTACTGCAAAAATAAATAAATAAATAAATGAATGAATACATAAATACATAAATAAATAATAATAATAATAATAATACTGTGACACTCAGCTGTTCTGATTTTTTTGCACAACTATAACTCTGACTGCAAATTTGTCCAAGTCAATGGGAATCAAAGGGGAGATCTGGCACCAAGCTTTGTTATGCTCAGTTGTACAGGCTACTAAAAAAAAAAAAAAAAAAAAAAAAAAAAAAGACATGGGTTACAGTGACAGCTAGGCCTTTGCACTGGCAGATTTTCTCTTTAAAGATGAAACTGACGAAATGAAGTTTCATGTTAACATCAAAGGTCAGCCCCTTTGCATTATCTGGTAGCCCCCACCCTGCACATTTAACTCCATACTTTTGGGCTTGCACATTCACTTTCATCTGTAGCACTGCAGGATCTTCACTTTATTAATTTATCTATCAATATTAACCATTAAGGGGTATTTCAACCTAAAAAATGACTTCTACATCCAAGCATTTCCAATGTATACAATTTTCTATCACTTGTTCCTATTGTAAGGTATCCTAAATAAACTACTAGTTATAGTGAAACTTATACTAATCATGATAATAATGATAATAAATCGGCCTGAAAGACGCACACGGGGCTGCCATTGTGAATGTCAAGGTTACATTATGGTTGGTGTATAGTTTTAGCTATTACACTAATTACTGGGCTTACGTAAATTACAGTGCAGCGCGAGCCAAAGAGTCACCTGTTCTGCAGGTCAATCATCTAAATGTCAACAGCAAATGTCATTTTGACGCGCCGACTTAGACACACGTCGTCTCTTATGGCATTAGCTCACTTAGCATGGATATTTCAAAGCCAGTAATGTTGCCCAGCTCTCCCTTTTGTCTGACTGTGAATTCTTGGAAATAAGTGGACGTCGCTGCATTACAGAGAAAAAAAGGAAAACGCAATGGAAAAACTTTGAATTCTTTAACATTAGCACATCCGAGCCTCCTCGGGCCATCTGTAATATGGAGTGATTGAGCATATAGCGGCGCGGCCCTGCCTATGCGACTCAGACATTCTCAGACAGTTTTGTCAAAACATTTCCAGACAAAAGAGAAACAAAAATGGCAGCCTTATTTTTATAAGGCGGGACGCCATATTCTGCAGACCCCGAAATTTGGAACATGAACATCTTGTGTGGGGAAACGAGGAGCCGACGCGGACACAAAGGTGTGTTTATCATGTCAAAGGCATGAATGATTGTTTACGGCGAATTGCAGGTTTGAATAGCCCGGCCTCCCCACCTCTTAAAAAAACTGACACTTCCTACAACAACCATGCCCTGCAAAATAGCACGGAAATGGACAAGATGCAGGCTCGACCTAAACACACCGATAAAACAACAGCATCGATGCGTAAAGGTCAAAATACAGCGAGCGCACACTGCCTCGTCCACCGAAACACGGTGTAACATCTTCAGCAAAATTCACTTTTTGATATTATTATTTTTTTTTTTTACATTCTGCAACTTTCTGACGAATCAAGGAGCAGCAATTGCATTTTGTGCACAATGCACGCATATCGGAGATTATTGCCGGTTACGGATCTGCACAGTTATGAAGGCGACAAAAGACGTGCACAAATACCTTATGTCCCGATTGCAGATATTGTCTTGCGAGTACAGCTATAATATAAAAGGTTGATGTTCTTTCTGCCTGCCTCCAGTCGAACCACCGCTTCCGGGTCGCTTTGTTCACTTCTGGGTGCTGCAGGCTCACTCAGACACGGGCGACTCTCCTAATACTGCTTTGTATTTTGTCATGACCCACTTTATTCATGTTTTAATCAACACAGCACATTTATGTAGCGCATTAGGTGGAATCGTAAGTCACTGCGTACTTAATTTGGCTGTAGACTAAGATTGGAAAGAAGCATTTTTTTTTTCCATCAATGAATGAAAAAAAAAAAAAATGTCTGTGGTCCAGTCTTGACTAGTTGTTTCAACTCAGTGAGAGCTTCATGGAAAGCGGTCTGCTTTTCAGTAATGATGATCTCCATAAGCCCACAAAGCACATTCATCTTGTGAATAGAAACCCTTAATGTGTCACAGGGTACACCGCACTTTGGATACACTTTGTTTGGTAGCAGGGTTCAAAATTTGAATTTATGCAAAATTGCATACCTATAAATATACAACAGTCCTTTCAAACAAACTACCCCCCTTCAGAGAAAAGAAGAAGAAGAAAAAAAAAAAAACATACAGTGAGTCCTATCCATCCACTGTATCTGGCTCATATCAAATATCCCATGTTATGTGATCATGCATTAACCACATTATTGTCAGACTGATACAATGGAATTAAAGGAAAAATTCCCAGAGAAGAATTTGTCTGCTGACGTATTTTCATAACCACCAATGGCAGAGTCAGCGTGGCGGGTACATAACCTCATACTACCCCCTGACTGTATTTCCTTACCAAACCGTTTCTGTGAACAGTAACTGCTAGTCCTTTTATAAACACAAGCTCTCTGTCACTCATGACGCGAGTGACTCAGCTTCCAGGGAAATTAGTACATGGCTTGACCTTACAATAGCTCAAGCTCACGGCTCAGTTTGCACTGGTGTGGTGGTGATGGTTTTTCTTTTTGTGTGTGTTTTTGTTTTTTGTTTTGGGATGATCTGACCAACTGAGCAAATGCCCATCTCACCTTTATCACCGAGTTGCTCTAAGGCCTATTTTTCCAAGATGTCCTTTCTCTTGGTAAGTATTCAATTTCATACATGGATTTTTCTGGATATTCTGCATAACTTGTTGGTTCAGGGTTCATGGTATTAATGTGGTTTCCTGTGAGAAACATTGAAATAATCATCCATTTTGTGGTCATGAAAATGAATCGAAACATTTCTTATCATTTGTGAGATATGAATGTTTCAAGTGATTTGGTTTTCAATGGTTGTTAATGGTTGTAACTTCCAGGACACTTTCAGTTCTTGTATATTCTGTTTTTATTTTGACATTTGCCATGTTTTTGTTGGTCACATTATTATGTAAATGACTCCAGAGATTGATCTCCAGAGAAAGAAAGATATATATACATTTTCAATCTTGTGGCTTCAGTTTTTAAGACATAAGATTGAGGCTAGATCCACAGCTTCTTATTGTCGATGGTGAGACTCTGCTTGTGGACGATGGAGGTGTTGATAACAGGAAACCTCAAGCTGTGTGTGACTAGTGGGGTCTTTGTTAAAATGTCTTTAACAGGCATCTGGCTTTTGCGGCAAGGAGGAAATGTCTGTACGTGCACTATGTGAATGACCCGCTCGATAGCAAAAATTTATTTGATAAATACGTCTGCACACTGAATTGATGTCCCCTCAAATTTTACTCAGCAGTGTTTCCATCACAGCTGTCCTTTTCCTGGCACACAGGAACACTTTTCGTGTCAAGTTGTCTGTCAGGTCACACAGATTTGTCAGCAGCTCCCTCCACATCCAGTACCTCAGATCAGCAAACCCAGACTTTTTTGTTTGTTAGGTTTGGCCGCTGATGCTAGCCATCCTTCCCACCGGACAGAGTTGCACGGAGGAGATGCTGGTGAATAACAGAACAGCATGTTGTCGCATTTGCCCGCCTGGTAAGTTAAAACAAATGACCACAAAGTCTTGCAATACATTTACAGTGGAATCATCATGTTAAAATATGTCAGATTTTCCATTTGAATGCTATCTTTTTCCTACATTTGCATTTCTCCACTGTTTTCCACAGGCTATTATAGTTTGGGAACCTGTAACGGCACTGAGACAACAACGAATACTGCAAAGTACAGATGTGAAAGATGTTCTAATGGCACATACACTGAAAGACAAAACTTTATTGAAAAATGCCTTATGTGCGCCCCATGTCCTAACAAAAGTAAGTGCCCTGCTCAAACGTTATTCACAGAAAATGCAATGCTAGTGACGAGTAGGAGTTGTACTGTGACAATAGAAATAGCAATTTAAAAAAAGAATTAATAAGATTTCCAACACATTTTATTAATTCCTGTTGTTTGATGTAAAAAAAAAAAATCCATCTCTATGAAAGCTGCTGTCATGTATTTGCTTCACACTAGCAGGGAGCTCTTTAATTCCATGAACAACAAAATGACTGTCAATGTAACCCTAAAGTTTAATTAGGCCCGAGCCCTCCATCGGAGAAAGGGCCTATTGTTTTTTGGAGTTGAATTTCACTTCAAAGAGAAGTACAATAGAATTTCACATGTGAAACATGTTGCTGTGATGCCCAGGGAAGTTTGTTTGGTTAAAATTAACCTTCACTTCTGCTTCCCATGGCCTGAGACATGATTGAATAGTTTTTTTTCCCACTTCCCAGTTTGTCTAATGTACAGCCACACAGAGAATGAAATTGCAAAAGACATAAAAACAAACAAACAAACAAACATAAACGTGCCTATGATGATATCACCGATGGGCTTTGGTGTTTCAGGTAACATTATATGGTTGGGAAGTGACTGCACAGCCATTAAATAAATCTCTCTTGAATGTAAAATCTTTGACGAACATTGCACATGACGGCAAAAATGACAGCGGCACGGCCTCAAACTGCTAACATCCTATCAGCAGTTTGTGTTATGTCCAAGATTACAGAATTTGTTCCATAGCAGCAACACACGTGAATCCATTAAGTAAGCCGTATTCTGAATTTTAGCTCTGTTCTATCTGAAATGGATTCAATCGGTACTTGGGATAACCTTGCACTTTAATGGAGAGTGTGAAAAGCCGTGATCGCCCTTCTCAGGACTGTGCCTTCACACTGTGGACTGAGACAGAGACGCTGTTTGCTTTGTCTCCAGGAGGACAGATGGTCAAAAAGCCCTGCATGCACAACAGCAACACAGTTTGCACCTGCAAGGAGGGATTCTTCAACAGAGGCTACCATAACACTGAACTATACTGCGTCAAATGTTCATTTAAGAACTGTGAACGTAAGTGAAGCCAGACTCAACCAAAAATAGTTGCATCCCAGCATATTGGGATTCATAGCTGCCACATTTGTCATATTCAGACCGAATAGAAACACTCTCCAATTGAGGCTGTATAGGCTGGATTATATTTGAATTATATTTGTGTTTCTTTTTTTGTTTTGTTGTTTTTTTCCCCCTCCAGATCCAAATTGTGCTGAGATGTGTCCACGGGTATTATGCAAGCAGGGCTTTTATCAAGACAACATGAAAAATTGCCAGCCCTGCCTAAGGTGTGATTTCTTACTGTATGAGGCAAAACATAACTGTGTTTAGACCACATGCAATCCTATACTCACCTCTCAAATTTCGACAAACGGTTTAGCATTTAATTGGAAAGAAAAAAAAAAAAAAACGAAACCCACAGCTCTTTTGATCTTTGATCTTTTCACTGGCATTTAGTTTAGGGTTAGGGTTAGCATTAGGCTTTCTGCTACTGATGTATTCAAAGAAAGCCTACCATGAATTTAGGTCAGGCACACAATGACTTCCTGTCACCGTGAAGGAAAGTTCTGCAATTCTTTTGCAATTTCCCAAACTTCCTTTCACGTGTTTCTCAGGTTCTCAGGTTGTGCGGTTTCATCAAGGCCCACTGCCATGTGCACTGAGCGATGTTGCTGCAACTAAGAATCACAGCATGAAGGCAGTTTTGCTCAAAGTGTCAGGGTGGCCACGGCAGTAAATAGTTTCAGCTGTGGACATAAAATAATGCCTTGGCTTTCTTTTCCTTACAGTAGGCATATTATAACTTTTGACTGTCCATTTTTGAGAGTGTGATAAATCTGTTGTGAAATTCCACTGTTTTCTATAATAGTGTCTCATTATTATTATGTCTTTCAGACAAGAATGCATGCTACACCCAGAATGTAAAAAGAATTGTTCGACTACTACATCGACAACTACAGCTACAACAACATCTACATCTGCATCTGCATCTGCATCTGTGACTACAGTTTCAAATGGCAATTCACCAAATCCCCAAATCAATCGATTTATAAACACTTGTTAGTTCTTAATATGAATTAATATATGAATTAATATTATACAAGTCACAATTTGTCCTTCACCTTGCAGAGTGTTAGCAATGTCCAGAACATTTTGTGTATCTGTGGTTTCATAGTTTTTGACTCAGCCATTGGGCACTAATGTATAACTTAAATTCACACTAGCAGTGGATATGTAATGTGTAATGAACGTTCTTTCCTCTTGCTGCACCATCCATGGAATATCATGCAGGTTAACACAGGCGAAATTGCAAGCTTTCCTGAATCTTTAATGTCTCATCTTATCTGGTGTAAAAGTGTTTTGCTGTTATTTGGTTTTGCTAATTCTGTTTAAGGTGATTGCACACTCGTATGTTAGCGGTGACAGGTGGTAACGATAGTGTTTGCTCGTGCCCACAGCAGACTCCCATGCAGCCATGCTGATCCTGCTGGTGGTTCTGGTCACTGTTCTGCTGCTAGTCAGCCTGTGGCTGTTCACCAAGACCTTGGTCCACAATCCAGACAGGTGGCACTGCTGGTGGAGCTCCAACAAGGAGGGAACATCTTCTGAGAGATGCAAATTCAATGGTATGACAACTGGCTACTACTTACTACTACTTACCTGCCTCTCTCAAATTGAATTTTGAATGGATTTCCATCTGCTGGATACGTGAATGAACACACACACACACACACACACACACACACACACACACACACACACACACGTAGCATACCTCATAAACAAATGCTTGAAAAACATTTTCGCTACACTGCAAAAATGACCATTTTAACACGTCATTTAGTCTTCAGTCATTCGGTGTAATATCTTATTTTTTCCTTAAAATAAGTGAAAAAAATTGCCACTGGGATGAGGTAATTCAACTAGGGCAGAATGTGGCAAATCAGCCAGTAGAAAGAAAAGGACACTTAATTGAGATAAATCCTGGAGAATAGCTGACTAACATCCAAAACAAGTCGGATTATTTCATCCCACTGGCAGATTTGCCACCTCACAAAAAAGTATGCTTTTTGTGACAATAATATTTCAGCAGTTGGTTTAAATAAAACAGAAACAGTAATGTTATCAGGATAGCTTTGTGGTTCAGATGCCATTAGTTTAATTTTGTCTTGTGTTTGGTTACAGTTTCTTATCTACAAACACCTATGCACAAGAATTACTGCAAGTATTTTTTTTTTTTTTTTAGACTGACAAGCCAACAGAATCATCAGAAACAGAGATTAAAAGAGATTATTTTTTTTTATTGCTGTCATGCAGTTTTACCAGCTCAAACAGGAAGTCTTGTGATAACATCTGTTTCCTCCCAACAGAACACCAGTGTCATCAACCCAGCAGCGCGACCACACTGGTTTGTGCTAAGTTTCATGCTTTTCATGCTTTTCATGTTCTGTAGTGGTTTACTAATGTAGGCGGACAGTGAGGGCTTTGGAAAACACGTTAGAAGGTCAATAGAAACAACTAAATAATAATTTGTAGAGGAATTATCAGGATGATTTAATGGGGTTTTATAAAGGCTGACCAGTGGCACACATCATGGGACATTTGAGTATTTGCTACCTCAAAGATTTTAACTTCTCTGTCTTGTTTTTGCCTCAAAGACACTGAACATACATGAAGAAATTCCCTTGATGTCTCACTGTCAGAGTCAAGCCATAGCAGACCATTCATCCCACATCACCCCACTTGTGCTGGACACAGAGGGCAGAGGTAAAGTTCAGTAGTTTCTGTTTGACTCCTCTTTGGGGCTGTCAGTCTTGTCACCTTGGCCAGTTTCAATATTGCTCTGCTTCAACACTGATGTTTGTGGATAGGTAAGGCACAGAGAGATTTCACTGGTGATCATTGTGGTCAAATGATGGACAAAAACAAAGCAGCAGAACTACTTAACGACATCATGGCATTTGGAATTTTTACGACTTACTTCAATTCACCGAAAAACAGCGTTACATCGCGGTTAAATATGAGTGAAGCTCTACCTCTCCTTCTGCCAAAGCTTTGTTGAGCTGCTGTGTTTAATAACCAACCTGCGGAGATTGGTCATTGTTCTGCAGCTGTCCTGTGTTCAGATCCAACCTTTATTTTAAATCCTACTGTAGGTCCCAAGGTTTCTAAAGATACTAAATACGTCATGCTGAATTACGGAGAAAGGTGTGTAAAAGGATCGAGGTATTTTCTATTTGATATGATTATGCAGCCATAAAACAACAGCGTCTTGACTTTTGATATTTCTCGTAGTTTGAATTGTTGCAACTAGCAGATACAGAATATATATGACACTGTCACACAGTATGGACAATTTTTTTTTTTTCTAGCCTTCAAAGGGAAATTTAAGGGGAAATCAGAGTTTAAGGGGATAAGAGGAACATCAACCAGAGGACTGGTGAAATGCACTTTTGGGGAGAGCTGTTTTTAAAACAGCAGGAGGAGACAACACACGTCATCAACCCCCATAAGAAAATTCTCACCCAGCGACTGTAGATCCCTTCTCATTGTGCCACACCGCCGTCTCCTGTAAAGAAATCTGAAAAAAATATCATACATGTGTAGTAGGATGGTTTCAGAATCAGAGCCCTTTTCATCTTGCCCTTTCATCTTTGCATGCAACTTATCACTAATCAGCCATGTGGTGCAAAGAGTGGAGGTGGAAACTAGGAAACTGGACGCCCTCACTTTTTCATGTCAGTCAGCAGTTCTGCCTTAGGGGAAATGGCAAATCAGATACTCAAGAGCACTTTCTCTGCCTGTCCCAGTTACTTGAGGTTGATCTACACCCTTCACGTTCAGTTTGTTTAGTTCCTTTGAAATTTTTTGCATCTACACGTAGAGGTGCTATTTTTAGAATCTAGGGTGTGAAATGCTGATGTTAGATTTTCTGCCATTTTTTTTTCTTTTCATCTTTACACTCACTTCGTTTGTCAGAATGTATCACTTGAGGCTTGTGTGTTTATTACTTTGCTTTTATACTTCTCTAGTTACTGATTTGCTGATACAGCCAAATGTAGCTTCTGAAATATAATGAGGAAATCTTCCTCATTAAAGTTTTTAGGCACCACTTGATTACAAATCCAACTTAATCCCCTGGCATATGTGGTGTCACGTAATTGTGTCTTGTAGTGGTGTTACTCACTGTGTGGCTGAGCTAAAAATTCCCTTCTGTAGGATGAAGAAGGTGCTTCCTTTGGTGACATTTATGTCTGTTTAGACAAGGTGGGACTTTTGTATGTCAGCCTCGCTAATGCGGCAGCATTGGGGGAAATTTCAGTTGATAGACACATCATAACAAACCTGTAACCAAATATACTCTGTCCGATTTCAGCCACTACCTGACTCATCTGTTAAAGCTAGTTGCCCCTGCTAGTCTGTTAATGCAATAATAACAAAACATACCGTTTTCATGCTTGTTTTTTGCACTTGTTTTGGTATATTCTGTTACTGATTCTTTTCATATTATGGTTAGAAGAACAGAACTGAAAACTGCAAAGTGCACACTGTTTTTTAAAAATGTATTTATAGGAAAATCCACAGTAACACAGTGTAAAATTTTCTTATTTTGAAAGTGACCATTAGGCTGCAGGGTATATCGTTTCAGCTCCAACATCGACGTGCACATGTGCAGTAGTCACAATGCAGGACATTTGCAAGTCAAGTAAAGCTGGATATATACTTGCTATTAACTTCACATTCATGTGTGCATGATGGCTTTCTCGCTTGTCCTGCGTCAGGCAGTGCACATGTTCAGGTAGTGGTGCACTCCTTCACCAGAGCACATAGTGAACTGATCACTGTGCATGCGGTGTCACCTCCATGTGCTCATGCATGAGACACAGCTACCGTCATAGATAAGGTTGCCTGGATGCTAGAGGCACGTGTTCAGGCAGTCTTTGTGCATGTAATTCTGTTGTCAGCAGCACCATGTGCTGGTTAAAATTAAAAAAAAAAAAAAAAAATGACTGTCACATGGTTAGCACTGTCGCCTCACAGTAAGAAGGTCCTGGGTTCGATTCCCACCCAGGATCCTTTGTGTGTGGAGTTTGCATGTTCTCCCTGTGTCTGTGTGGGTTTCTGCCGGGCACTCCGGTTTCCTCCCACCGTCTAAAGACATGCAGGTCAGGTGAATTGGAGAAGCTAAATTGCCCCTAGGTGTGATTGTGTGTGTGGATGTCAGTGTTTGTCTGTCTGCCCTGTGATGGACTGGTGACCTGTCCAGAGTGTTTCACTGCCTTCCGCCATATGTGCGCTGGGATAGGCTCCAGCAATCCCCCGCGACCCTTGTGAGGATAAGCGATTTAGAAGATGAATGAATGAATGATGAATGACTGTCACAGGGCTGGTACATGCCATAATGTCAGACAAAAAAGAAAAGTTAGCAATATCCAGATCCGTCTATTCTTACATCTTGCAAGCATATAGAGAAATCTGTTTGAGTCTGACCTGGAGATTTTTACCATCCTCTGCTGCACCAGGAGCCCTGTTTATCAACCACCATGCAGATTAAGCATACATTTGAACATGGTTTCAACATCACTAAAAATTGTACATTACATGTAAAAAAACACACCTGCAACACATAGGTGTCTTTTATGACGTTTAGTTTATGTTATTTTTCCCAAATACCTGTCCATATACCCGTTGGCACTCTTCCTCTTTGGACACCTATGGCACATGTGTTGATAGCTATTGTTTTTCTATTGTTTATGTCTATTTGTTATTATTATTATTATTATCCTGTGATTCTCTTCTTTCAGCCCTCAGACAAGAGAAGCCATCTGAGCACTGGCCTGCCACCGTCCTCTATGCCATCATTAAAGAGGTTCCTCTGCGTCGGTGGAAGGAGTTCTTGCGGCTACTTTCAGTGGCTGACCAAGAGCTAGAGCGGGTGGAACTGGAGGCTGGCTTGGGCGTGGGCTTTCTGGAGAAGCAGTACCAGATGCTGAGGCTGTGGAGCCAGCGGCCTTCTGCAGCTCTGGACGACATCTACGCAGCCCTGCACTACATGAACTTAGCCGGCTGTGCCCAGCTGCTGCAGGAGAGCATAGAGCAGCTGCAGTGGAAGAGCAGAAGTGAGGTTTCGCAGCCTTCAGAGGTTCAGCAGGCTGTGATTTCACCAGGCCAGCGTAGGACAGTTGAGGCCAAGGCTGCACCTAATGAACCGTGAACATGTCCTTGAGGAGAGAGACAATAGTTCAACCATGGCTGCCAGTGCATAGGACTAGAAACTTCAAACCGCAAACCACAAAAGACAATGCTGGATATTGGCTGTAACAACATTACAAGTGACCCAAGGCTGAAGAACAGAGATATCAAATCAGCTGCTACTGGATTCTGTTTTTTCTGACTTCTTTATATGGATGAATACGATCAGATGCATGTAAGTATAAAACGTTGCCTTTATTAGGCCAAAACCATAACAAGGCGTTTATGGAACCAAGCCATAAGACATTTGTTTATTTTGCTGGCAAATGACTGTTTTAAATGGAGAATGTACGTATAACATGATGGACTGGCTGCAGTGCAGCATAAGCTGCAGAACTTGAGCTGGGAGGAGGGTTTTCCCCAGTGGCACATGACATTTTTGAGGCATCTGTAAGAATGACATCAAGATCACCTCACAGTTTGGCAGAACTGTACAGAGAAAGTGAATGACTACTAACACTCTTCTTTCACTGAGCAGGGACTGTCACTTACACCCCCCTAAGTTCTCCAGTGACACCTCATAGTGGGCAACAGTGCAGGGCTGTGGTTTTAGTTGGTAGTGCCCAGATGTGAATGTGTAACTGTATGCATGTGTGACAAACAGGAATGTGCTGAAAAAGAGTACATACTCTCAGCAAAGCTCCCGTGTATAAATTAACAAATAACAATATTTTATCTTCAGAAATTAACCCACAGTATGGGTTACAGGGTGTATCCTATTGTTTGGGTTCTGTTAGTAGAAGCTGGTGCTTCCCGTTGTTTCAACATTCAACCTGTCAGAGTAAAAAAACTGTTCCAGTTTGAGTATTTAATGTGCACATTACACTTCACAGGAAATATAGTCTATATAGATGCCCAAATAAAGTATCTCATTTGATACTTTATTTGGGCATCTGAAACATGAATGTCTAGCATTAGATCTCAAACATTACTTCATTTATGCACGTACTCTCACAAGGGAAGAAGAGTGAAATCCCCGCAGGATGTCAGACTTTCCTTCACATAGATGCAGCAGTATATTGGACTGCCACACAGCGCCTTTGTTTCCTCACCACACTTATATTCCATTCAAGTCAGTGGTTTCACTGTTATGATGTTAGGGTATCTCACTTTGAGAGTTTTTTGTTTGTAAATTGTATTACTGTCAGTAAAAAAAAAAAAAAAAAAACTTGGACACTCCAAATGATCGCTATTTTTGTATTTGTATTTAAATAGAGACCTGTTTTTTCTGTTACTGACCCCAGAGAGATTTGCCTTTGTATTGATTTTTTAAAATTATTTTTCTTATTTTGAAATAAATTCACTTATGGACGCTTGCATACTTTAAAAATGTGGTTATCAAAGTGAGGTCCGGGGTCCAGCTGGGCTCCCACAGGGAAGTCCAGATGGTCAGTAGAAAAGAAAAAAAAAAAAGTTTAATTTCACATCTAGCGACTAGCTCAATTACTTGCTGTGGCTATTACTGTATAAGGATGACTATTACATCACAAAGAGTGTTTACAAGTTTTGCATCAAATCAAATATGGTATAAATATCCAATGTGTCTAAATTATAAAGCATAATTTATATCTTAAATGCAGTTACACATATCTATTTAGAGGGTTCTAGATGTGAAAAGGTTTTGGAGCCCCTGCTTCAGGTGATCTCAAGTGGAATATGGTGCTACTGCCAGAACTCAGGGTTTGATTTCCATTGAGCCCACCCATACCAAAAATGTATGCAGTCATGGTATTGAAATATGCCTTGGGTAAACGCGACCACTAAGTGTTGTATTTCCTGTGTGAATAAAAAAAAGTTCCTGGCCACAAGATGGGAGTGTTGGCTGAATTTTTGAAGTGCAGCAGCTGGTGTGCTCCCTTTATCTAGCTCCCCTTATCCCCCCATACAAGAAGAATGTAGACTACGTGTTTGAGGAGCTTTTATTCTTGAGGTGGATTAGACCAATCTCATGAATTGCAAATTTTACCCCAGCACAAAGAACGGTGCCTACAGCTGCCCATGGTCCATCCTACTGCAATATGCTGCCACTGACACAGGAGGGAAAAAGAGAAGATCCCATTCAAAGAAAAAAATCATCCTACATTTCACAATTTGGAGAATGTCTGAAGTTACCAAAAATGGCCTAAGAATGAATTTAAACGTAAGTCAAAATAAAATGCGGACTTGTCAAAACTGTAATCGGTAGGCTAATGTGATCCCAGGGATTACTCAGACTCAGTGATGTATTCTGATTACCTTCAACTAGTTTCATATTTCTTTGGTAAAAAGAAAAAGTGAAATTCTTCGGAAAATGTGGGCTATAAACTTATTTTTTTTCTGTGACGCGTTATATAAAGACTAGTCTACCTGCTACAATGTGTCCCACTACTCTCGTTTATAATTTAAAACAGTTAAAATTGATGTCTGTAATCACACTATTATCATTACTTCTTAAGTAAGGCAATTCAGGTAATGTGACTTTTTGTATTTCCTTTTTTGAATGGAATGATACAGTCAAAATTATGAAACAACGGAAGTCTGTGAAAATCTTTGATACATATTTTGTAACTAATGTAGCGTTCTTCTGCTTCCGATGGGCACGAGCGTTGTCGGTTTCCACTGGCAACCGGACCCCTGCGCACGAGAACAACAGGTCCACTCCGCGCTCGTGCACCCATCCCGACAGGCCATTTAAGGAGAGAAGACAAAGGAGCTCAACGTCATGTGAGGACTGTGTGTATGTTTGTTTGTTTGTTTGTGTTTTATGGCGTTGCTGTGTTATTCCCGGTGAGAAGTTTTGCCCAGTCACAGCTCTGTTGTATGAACGCACACCGTGTTGTCTTGGTAGCTCTCAGCCCGGGGGCTATTGAATTACAAAAACGGGGCTCAGGTTCTGTTTACAGTCCCGGGGAGTTCAGTGGCAGAAGATGAACTGACATCGGTTAAGATGTTTCCTATTTGAAATTCAGAGGTACAAAGTGGCGGGTTGCGTTTTGTCCAGCTTTGGTTAAGCTGCTATTTAAACTGGCAACAAAGGCCAAAGCAGAAACGGGGGCAGGTGAGTGAAATACGGGACAGGGAAGGAAAATAATCCACTTTCACAGGGGATGTCAGCTTGTATTGTTGATCCGAGGGAAAGCTACTTAGGCCAACACTGTAGTCACTCCAACAGTAACTGACCCAAGATTTTTTTTCCCATAATCTGGCCATGAAGTATAACCACTAATTTATAATTGTTAAAAAAAAAAAAAAATTATAGTGTATCAGTGACTAACTCAACAGAATATCCCTAATCAGTTCCTTAAATTTATCCTGCAACAATTACACACAATACCCCACTTAATTTTTCCCTACTTTCTAAAATTTCACCTGCATTTGGTAGTAAAGGCTGTACTACTCTGCATTGTAACAAATGCTTCTTTTTATCAAGATGCACCTGTTTTGGTAGACTGTCAGAATTGGCCAGTATCATCTTTAAAAAGCATTATCAGTATTGGTCCAATATTATTTGATAAATTTTTGGCTGATTGTGAAATTGTTAAATCTGTGGCCTTTCTTTCCAGGGGTGTGTCTCTCAATGCAATGGTAATTGTATGTAATGTAATGTATTTAATGTAATTGCAACTATAAATGAGCAACAGACACTAGTGTGTTTTTTTGGTTAAAAACACTTACTTATCTTATAACAGGCCTGTCTGAAACTTGTTTTGCATCGGTGGTTCATGCATTTTACATTATGACCTACACATTGATTTTTTAGTTTTGATGTTGAGACTTGTAACCTGTGTTCAGCGTTCATAATCTTCCTTCTTTTATTCTCATTTCCTGTTTCTTGAGAAGTCAGGTGGTATCCATGATGACATCAGTTTGATTAGCCTTAGAGAGAAAGAGAGAGGAGGCTGCTGCATGACCATGACTGCCCTTATTCAGCCTGGAGCCGGGATTTCTGAGCTGTGCCGGGATGGAGACAAGCTACTTGAGGCCGGAGAGCTGGAGAGGGCTACTGCTCTCTACACCTCCGCCTTCAGGACTCATGCTGTTTCCACTGTGTCCCACATGCGAAACCTGGAGAGGTGCAGCCTTACAGGAGTGATCTCCACACTAGAGGCTTGGCTTGATAGTCATGGGGAGATCCAGGCCGCTGAGGGACTTAATAAAGGCCTAGCAGCTGTGTTTCTATCCACACTCAGCCCCAACAACTTGTCAGCCACCATTTTCAAAATGGAGTCTCTACTTCAGAGTGGTGGGCATGGCTGTGATGAGATTTTTGCTCGTTGCACAGCTCTGCTTGAAGGGAAGCGAGGCCCTTGTCCAGAGGGTCCAACTCGGGTGGTGTTGGAACTAACCCGTGCTATGGCCTGCTTTTTCTGCGAGCCTCAGAGTAACAAGGCTCTCAAACTTTATCTCGCAACATACCTGAATAACAAATCTGACACTGTGACACTGGTCAAGAGCAGACAGGTTAAACACCTACCCAAAATAGTGAAGGCCTTTTCAGATCAAATATTGCAGATACATCCTTCCTCAATGTCAGATACTGAGTCTGCACTGACAGCCAATAAAGATGATAATTTAGACCTTGAGGCTTCTTCTAAAGTGATTGAGTTTCTGGTGGCTGTTTCACCTGAAGATAAAGATGTGCAAGAACTTAAAGCAGCACATCTGTTTTTGACAGGCAGGTTTGTGGAGAGCGCAGAGGTGTACTCTATTATCTTGCAACAAAGCCATTCTCAGCAGAAGACAGGTAGCAGTATAGATAAGTCAGTCCAAGAGACACCTGAAAGAAGAGCTAGACTCTTAACTAGCAGAGCAGCTGCCTGCTTCTCAGCAGGTGGGCGAGCTGCAGAGGCATGCAGAGATCTGGGGGAGGCGTTTGAGATCCACCCTGCCTCTGCCCGAATGTATTTCCAGAAGCTCTTCACAGACCATGGCACAGGCGGGGTTGCTCGAAACCACCTTCGCCAACAAGCAGAGAGAGGCCTGTCTGGCTACAGGGAGGGGGTCCTCCTCCGTCCAGACATTCGGTCCACTGAAGGAGTGGAGCTCCTGGATCCTGTGATCACTCAGTTACGGACTCTGTGTCACTTGGAGCCTGATGGAGGAGGCAGAGAGCTGCGGGTTCGGCTTGCTGACTGTCTTCTGCTCCGAGGGGAACACAAAGAGGCCCTTTCCATCTGCAGCCAGCTAGCAGCCGCCCCAGGTCAGCAGAGCTACCAGAACACAGTGCAAGTTCTCCGTGGCTATGCACGACTTCTCTCTGATGACCATAAGGGGGCGTTAGAGGACTTCCAGGCTGTGATCGAGCACAGTGCTCCTCATCCATCCAGCTGTGTGCGGGCTCTCTGTGGCAGAGGCCTCCTACGCATGATGAGTGGCTCACATTACCTCACGGCTCTAGACTATGTGACAGCCAGCAGGCTGCAGCCTCAGGACACAGCGCTCACGGTGCGCTGCCTTGTGCCATGGAACTGCCGAGGGCTGCTCTTTACTGTTTTATTAGAGCAAGGAAGAGTCTTGCTGGAGGGGACCAGAGAGCGCAGATCCAGCCCGGGTCTAAAAGAAAAGTCCCAGGAGCACCAGCAAGGGGATCAGTTACAGGCCCCGCCAAAGAGAGACAACCACCGAGAGGGGTATAGTGTTTTTTTTTTCTTAGTTTCTTAGCTATAGTTCATCTCACTAAAATTATGGAATTATGCCTACTCTAATGGCAATTAATGTTATCCCACTTGGTAAGCTGAATAATAAATTGATTGGAGTTTTATTTTTTCCCTGTGTGCTTTAGGACTCCTGGCGGTGTCCACTCCCTGGCTGTGCTGCTCATGGAGCTCCAGCCTGGTGCCGATGGGCCTCAGATCCTGGTGGCAGATGCCCTGTACCAACTTGGCCGGGTGGAGGAGGCCTACCGGTTACTGCTGGCCATCGGTCCCATCAGCCCCCGGGCACCCATCCTGGCACGCCTCGCCCTGCTGCAGCTGCACAGGGGCTTCCTTTATGACGCCAATCAGGTAGGTGCAGTATGTGTAGGGCAGATGCTCCTAAAATCAGGTCCTCAGTGGGGATCCAGGGTTCTCCCCAGCAAAATGAAGAGTAGTACAACTTATTTGTAATGTAATGTGAAGATTAGAGGATGAGTGAATGTAAAGGTGATTACTGAACCAACCATGTAGAGAAGAGACAGTAATTCAGTTCTGCAAAATCATTCAATCACAAAAAATGTACCACTTGGGGACCTGTGGGACAAACTGTCATCAAATCAGTGTGTCTCACCAAGTGTGCATCTCTTCGAAGGGGCATTTAGATGAAAATGTTTGTTAACCCCAAACATAGCATATAGCAAGATCTTTGCTTTACATTCAGTATATTAGCTACGTACCATATGGGAACAAAATCAAACCTGGTAGGTGTTTACAAGCCTGGTCAATCTTTTTTTTTTTTTTTTGTTAATGTATAATATATTGTAGCCTGTTTCAGCAGCCAGAACAATAAAAACAAACACAGGAGGGTAGTGAAAATAGCCAGTGACATTACTGGCCAGGCGTAACTGCCTGAAATTGTTGCAGGTGAAGAAGGCTAAAGTCCTTTTCCATTTTCAGCCATCTAGGTCACCTCCTCAGGGGGCAGTTTGAGCTCATCCTCTCTGAATGCCCTTCAGGGGGCCTAAACCTGACTCTAAAGGAGCGAACAAGGACTCATTTATCACCATAAGTTGATTGCTTAATTTGCTCATGAAATGATGTAGCCTCTTATGCTCATTTAAGAATTAAATAATAAGCCACAAGAGGTTATTTTACCCTCATTTTAGAACAGCTAATAGGCATTCCCAGGCATAATATTTTATGATAGGAAGAATGCTCAATAATTCAATAAACCATTTATTTTTAATTAGCAATAATGAAACACTAATAATAATTATATACATATCATCTACCAATCCATGTTCTTAAATAGTAGTAGAACATCATGGCTGCTAAGTGACACATGAGTGCTAGTATGAGTGGTGATTTAATGGTACTATTTAAATTGGTTCTGCAGTCACAGGTGTGCATTTCAATGTCTCGTTTCAGAGAGGGGGGTTATGAGTTTCAGCTGATTAAATTAAAAAAACAACCATTGACCCTCATTGACAAAACCATTGACCACTGCTAAGACCATGAAGGCTATTGACGCATTGTCTTACCAGCTGATGTTAGTTGTATGGGTTGTAATGTGATAGTGACTATTTTATTATGCATTCTGTCTGTAAACCAGATTTCCACATTGGGATAATAAAGAAAGAACTGATGTGATTAAATTGAAACAGTTCAGTAACAAGACAGTGCTATGTCAGGTAGCCTAATATGTCTGTCTCCTAACTCTGCAGCAATTAGACTTATTGATGTAGAGACTTCATTCCTTTATTTTCCCTCCAGCTGCTGAAAAAGCTCATCCAGTGTGGCGATACGAGCTGCTTGCGCCCCCTGTTGGCGGTGGCACATCAGAAGGACAGGGCACTGCTGCAGGGACATTGCCACTCCGCCTCAAAACGCATCCTGGAGGGCACAAAAGAGGAAAGCGCGCTCAGAGAGGCTGTGGCTTATCTCTCCATTGCTATAATGGCCTCTGGTGAATAGACTCTGGTTAATGAGATATTGGTGTTTCTTGCTTGATTGATTCTAGCTGTTAACTTGATGCTTTAAATTTTCAGGTTTGCTTCCTTTTTAATGAGAACCATTAGTATATATCTTGATGTAATCTAGAAAGGAATTAAGTGGAGACACAAAACCGTTTTGGGGCAGATTCACCACATTTTCAACATGCAAGACAACTGTATCCATTAACAATGATCATCTCTTTAGTTTTAGAAACATTTAAATCTAAAAAGCTGCCATTGCACCCTTTTACAAAGGCAGGGAGCATTGCACTTTCATCCCATTCTGGACCCCGAGGGAGAGACAGCAGTGCTGCATCATCTGAGAACTTGACAAAATAAACGCCTTTTTTGCAGCTTCCACAGCTGTCAGTGTGCATGATATTCAGTAAAGGTGATAAACCCACACATGCTGTTATGATGAACCTGGGTGTGTGTCTGAGTTACAGCCATTCACCATGACCTGACAGAGGGTCATTGTGAATTAGATTTCCTGATTGAAAGTCTGTCAGTCAGGAAATCTAAAATCCATAAAACAAGTTGATGTGGTAATTTAAATTCACACACCAATCTTTCACTTAATGAACAAGGCTGTATTTTATTAAAAGCAGAAGAAAAATGCATGAGCATTGGGCTTCTCCAAATGTTTGTATGAAGTCTTAAGGATAAATTTTGATATTAAACTACCAACCAACCATTCTGAGCTGTAATCTGTCAATTTATGTGTGCAGCAATGACACGTCCATGCAATATGAACAGAATGTGTTGCAATAAATATTTAATTACCATGTAAATCAGCAATAGCCATATTACACAAGACAATGCACACAGCTAAACTAGATAATACAATTGATCCAATAATGAGAAATAAGATAATGTTAATATCAGAATTTGTATTTTTACAGGTGGTGAGGCAGCCGACTCCTTGCTGGAGAGAGCTCGATGTTACGCCTTGTTGGGCCAACGAAAGACAGCCATCTTTGACTTCAGTGCCATTCTCAAGGATCACCCGAACCACATACAGGCGCTTTGTGGAAGAGGCTTTACCTATCTCATGCTGAACCAACAGAAGGTATTCTGACTTTAAAAAGCTGTACTAATGTATTGTAGCTCAGCAATTGTATTTTAGACAAAAATTTTATCCTCAGTGATGAGAAATCTTGTGATGTGGTGTCTGTAAAGTGCACATTGCACACACCAACTAGTCTGTGCTTGGTTTAAACTAAAATATACCAAAGAGATTTCAGAGGTCAAGAGGCCATTTGGAGAGTCAAGGAGTGATTGCTGTCTGCTGCCCAAGACAAATTTTATATTTCACTCTTAAGTTCAGTTCCTTTACTTTCTGCAGGCAGAAAAATACATAAACCCAGCACCAGAATTTTATTTGGGGAAATAGAGCAGATCTACAGGATCTTATGTAGCAGTGTTAGGATGTTCTT
Organism: Myripristis murdjan; assembly: GCF_902150065.1. Taxonomy (NCBI): domain Eukaryota; kingdom Metazoa; phylum Chordata; class Actinopteri; order Holocentriformes; family Holocentridae; genus Myripristis; species Myripristis murdjan. The sequence continues at coordinate 14,465,792 of NC_043986.1, read as the reverse complement.
GTCTCTGCTGTAATCAGTCTTTTAAATTGAGGCTGGTGAGACAGCTGTATTTTTACACCAAATCCTGCCAAGTGTGGGTGATGTACACTGGCCATTTCAATGTGATGGTCAAACTGCCTTTTTGTCCCCCACAGGAATGCACTCACGATATTCTGGCAGCGCTTCAGATAAGCAGTGACATTGTCACCAAAGACATCCTGTCACTCAAGGACAAGGCACGGAAGCTGGTTTGTGATTGGCTGCAGCAGTACTGCCGCTCCAATCTGTCAGAGACTCTGGTTGCTAATGCTGTCCCCTGCCACGAAGAGCAGCTCAGAGAGGCTTTTATTATTGGTGGAGCTCTGATGAGGACTGACTGCAGAGACCCCAGATGGCATCTCCTCTACATTGACATCCTCTTAGCCAAAGGTGAGATGGAAATCTTGCCAAAAGGTGCTGCTTGAATTCTCACCATTATCCTTGATGTTATTGGATCATGGATTGTATCCACTGTAGTCAATACTTTTTACACTCATCTGTCTGTCTGTCTCCAGGTGGGGTTAAGGCGGCCGCTGCTCATCTGAGCCAGGTGTTTGGCCAGGAGCCCAGGGAGGCCGTGGCACAGGCCAGGGTGGGAGTGGTGGAGGCCTGGCAGCAGAACTACCTTGGCGCCGCGCGCAGGCTCAGCAAACTAGCAGAGAAAGATCCCACAGGTCTGGACTTCTTGCTGACCTTGATGCCTCTGAGTCACCGGAAGCGGACGGCACAGGTAGGGCTTGATACCGTTATCCCAGGTTCACTATTTACACATTTGTCATTTATCCAATACTGTTGTGTCTTGGCTTGTTATCTTGACTGAATGTTTATGCCTGTCTTGCTTATTGTAAGTTGATGTGCCAATTATATCTATTGGCCCTGGCAATGTTTATTTTTTACTCTACCGTTTCCAGCAAATAGGTTTTCTTTCATATCAGCTGACCTGACCATGCTAGGGTTTGTAAAAGTGCCTTTACTTTTGTTTTGATGGACAAGCAGTGGAATAATACCAAGGGAAACATAATGAACTGTTCAGATCAGCATGTAATGGCAAACTCAGTACTGCTAATTCACTGTCTATGACCATCAAACACCAAAATCCAAGAAATATAGTTCCTGACTGTGACAGTGGGAGGACTTTTATTATTAAACTGGGAATAGATTGTGTAAGTAAATCCCTAGCTCTGTTAGAAGGTTATCTAATTCTGTTGCTCGTCCTCTACATTGACAGAGAGCTGTGATTTGATCAAAGTGTCTTCTCATCCCATTTCTCTTCTATGTTTTATCACTCTGCCAGCTAAACTCAAAGCTAATTTAGAAACTAAAATACAACCGTCATACTGGTGGAAAAAAAATAAACAAAATGGTGTTGACACCTGTAAGTTTCTTTTCCCATTGTTGCTATTATTGCCAACTTTTTTGACTACAAAATGGTCACAGGGTATCTTGGTGCTTCTGCCTTTATGAGTTATTTGAAAAGATGTAAAAATACATGGTGTATGATGATATTAGAGAGAGTAATTATCAGAGATAATCAATCTAAGGACAATACTTTCATGACACATTTATCCACATATCAATAGTGTTTGTATTGCATGTGTGCACTGTATTAGGCAGCAGCTCAGGAGGCCAGCACTGTGTCGTCAAGTGGCCACTGGGATCAGGCCCTGACACTTCTCACCTTGGCAGTACAAGCAACAGGAAATCACAGACTCCATTACCTCCGTCAGAGGGCTGCCTGCCTCGCCCAGCTGGGCTTACATGAGCGAGCGATAGTCGACTTGGACCGAGTTATCCACAACCATGGAGGGTCTGATGCCAGCGGCTCAGATGACCCCCAAGTATGGGCTGAGGACTTGTGCCGGCGAGGCCGCAGCCTGGTGCTGTGCTCCAGAGAAGGGCCAGCTCTGGAGGATTTCACTCGCGCCCTGGAGCTCCACAGGGGCCAAGCCATCCAGTGTGTGGAGGCCAGTCTGGGGAGGCTGCGTCTGGCTGAGTGTTTCCTGCGGGGGGCGCTGCAGCATTATGGGGAGCAGCAGCTCAGTAAGGCCTGGAGACTGATTGAGTGCGGCCTGGTGGTGGACTGTGAGAATGCAGAGCTACGCAGGCTCAGGGCAAGAGTCAAACGTGAAGTGGCCAGCCCCTGCAATGTCAACTAGTGATGATATTCAGAGTATTGCAAGAGATCTCCAACATAGCTTGCATAATGTAGCCATATCAGTGCCTATTCCTGGAGATGTCATTATATTGAGAATGGCCTGTCCAAATGATGGAGAAATCAGTGGGAGTTTTCTACGACATATTTTTATGGGTTATTTTTTGAAAGTGATGCTCTGTTTGCTTGATTTATAGTGTCTTCCAAGTTCAAATGAATTATCAGCAGTATTGTTTATTATGATATTCTGCATAATTAATAATCACAGCAACACAAAATATTCTATACTAGAAAAAAAATCTGAATGGCAGAGATCATCAGCATCATGAATTAAATTTGTATGTTTATTATTCCTCATGTTATCAACCAAATCACTTCTACTACAAACTGGCCAGTGGATGTCTTTTAAGTTTTAAACAAAACATGAATAATATCATGGAAAATGGAAATAAATGGTGAGTATGTTAGATGAAGGATGTAATGCCACAGGAACATAAATACCATAATTTAATCCAAACCATCACACCTAGATTAAATATTTTAAAAAGTGCCCAGTGTGCAGGTTTTATGCTCTTACAGGGGAGGAGGCGCACTTTTCTTTAATATCCACGAGAGCAAACACAAACACAAGTCACTTCAGTCAGTGTAAATAAATAAAAATATAAATAACCAAACACTTAAATTTTGTCTTTATCACTGACATTAGAGGGCCTCCTTATTGTAAACACAAGAATAATATATGTACATTTGTACTATTCTCAGTGTCATATTTTCTGATTGAAAATAACATACTATGTAGAATTAAATTTATACATATATCTGTAATTCATGTCAAGAATCTACTTTTGCTTTGCTATTAGGCAGACACAGTTATGTATTGTGGCTCCATGTTGCCAAAGTAGGATTTTTCCCACTCGCTCATGAGGTCGAAGTGGAGCGGGCGATCGCAGAAGGTGCAGGAAGCCGTGGCCGGGCTGTTCAGCAGAAGCCCCGCCTCCTGCCACACCTCCACCAGTTTGTCTGTAAAGGAAAAACACAGAATAAACATTTTACAGCGTGAACATTCAATACTGAGGGAGGGTTTAAGTGAGCGCTGTTTAGAATCATCTAACAGTAAAAATGTGGAATAATAATTTGGCAGGTGAATCTATATGGCTCTCATTGTTGGACTTACTGATATATTACATGCTTATTCCAAAGTTTTTTTGTTTGTTGAGTCCTCATTTTCACAATTTTAGCGAGTACAGCTTTAAGGGCACTCGATGTAGGTTTTCCTTGTAAACTGCATTGCATTTTGGAATGCTTAATGCATTTTTTTTTTTTTTTTACTTCAGCACATGTAATATGTTGGCCCCATGCTCATGGTGCTGGAAAAACATCTTGTGCAAACAATACCAGGACCCACTTTTCCCTCTGTGCACATTAGTGGTTCCAAATAACACTGAGAACCTTAGATGTCAGTGTCAATTTACCCTATTTGTCTTATCTTTCTTTAAAAATTTGTGCTTACTATTTTAGCCATTTCCACAGTAAGTTGCTCTATCAGTAGTGTTATCGTAAATGAAACATCAGTGAAATTACATTTAACATCTCAACAGGACATTGTCATATTTTACTGCACTTAAGTAACTAGTGGGTGCCAAGAGGCCAATATATGCTTACAAAGCAAAGAGAGACACAAAGGACAAACATAAATCACTCTTACCACCATTGTCCCCACTTAACGTGATTGGATGGCTACCACAACAAGTAATTTCTATGAGGAAACCCCATGCAGAGGTTATTGGAGACACTCACCCACAAAGTACTCCATCATGGCCGGGTTGTGATGAGGAGAGGGAGCCAGACGGAGCAGTTCCTCACCGCGAGGCACCGTGGGGTAGTTGATGGCCTGAACGTAGATGTTGTGTCTCTCCAACAGGGTGTCACACACCTTGGTGTTAAGCTCAGCGTTGCCCACCTGGGTAACGAACATAAAAAAGCAACATAAGCCACTTGGTTGATGCTTTTAGTTAGTATGAAAAGTGCATCCACCTTTTGTAGTGGTGACCTGAGCTGCAATCAAATCCATAACTGTGCTGCATCTATTGAGCTATAGACAGTGACACTGATCAAAATGGATGCATTTTTCTTATATATGTCAGGTACAAAATGGTGTACTGCCAGAGTTGATGATATGGAGAAAATATCAAATATCAATATCTATTACCGAATATCTCAATATCAATACTGTGACAAGACAGCAGGGATGAATAATGGTGCTTTAATGTAGATATGCTGATCTAGCAGGCAGAGGCAAATAAAAACAGCTAGAACAATCTGATAAGGTCAGAAAATTGCTTCCCTTTGTTGTAATGCAGCCTTTAAACCCAGGAAAGGACAACACATACTGTATGTCATATCACAACATTAGGATATCCAAAATCCAAGATGATATCAAGTCTCATATCCTGATATCACTGCCATACTGACGCAACACCCGATCTTATATTACGAAACATCTTTAACTTCAGAGGTAAAAATTTGTTGAGTCATTTCAAGTACTGAAAGCACAGAATAGAAGAGTAGGTGAAAAATGGCAAAGTGATTCTTATGATGAGACAATTCTCCATGTCACCAGTGAGATTAGTAATAGGCTGATAATGGTTCCTTTGAATTGTTGCATATTTTACTGTAGGTGACATTGCTCTGACACAAAAAAGACAGGCCTGATAGGTGTGGCAGCAGCATCACTGGTTCCTACCCGTATAGGGATGATGTGGCTGGGGCAGTTGACCACAGGCAGCCCTTTATCCATGAGCAGCTGCCTCATGTGTTTGACGTTCCTCTGGTGGGCCCGGCGAAGAACTTGTCCCTCGGGGCTCTTCAGCACCCTGACAGACTCCAGGGCTCCGGACAGCACCATGGGCGGCAGCGCAGTCGTGAAGATGAAGCCGGCCGCGAAGGAGCGCACTGTGTCCACCAGGGCGGCGCTACTGGCAATGTAGCCGCCGACACAACCAAAGGCTTTACCTGGAGTAGGAATAACAGAAGGAGGTGTGCCAAGTGAGGACCTTTTAGACTCCACTGATGTAGAATGAGCACAAGATGTGAAGGTTGAGTCTGCATGGTTCACATTATCAGCCCGACTTTTGATGCTTATTCTACAAATTTTTGTCTGCTGAGGATAAATGATACTGACTTCACTCAAGCTTCAATTTTGAATAGGGTACCTATAAAGTCCCCATGAAATGAACTCCCATCACTTTTACTTGCGCGAAAACTTTTATTACTTTTATTACTTTTATTTTATTTTTATGCATTCCTTGGAAAAACAGTGTGTATTTCACAATGACCTCATGCTGAACTTGTAAGCATAAATAAAAATTTCAGCCAATTAAATCTTCACATTTTTTTTTACAACCCAGCCCACACATCTTCCAGCTAGCTCATCAAATAAAACTATTTTGCTCTCCATAACTGATATCCTATTTGTTTACCCTTTTGAAATGTCCCTCTCTGCGTTATTTTTTTTTTTTCTTACACATATTCCTCAGGTCAAAATCCTGTTATAAACAGAGATGCATAAAATCAAATAAATAAGAAACCATTTGATATCCCTATTCTGATTGTTCGGAAAATTATGTTTGGAAAATGTTAGTAAAATTAGAAAAATTCATGTCAAATCTAGATTTGCACAGTGCAGGGTAAAAATGAAAGCTGTAATCCAGGATTGGTTTGTACTGGATTTGAAGTTGACAGGGGCTTGTACCTAAAACCTTACAGCCCAATATGAAGCCCTGGTGAAGGATTTATCTCTTATGACCAGACTGGGAGTAGAGCAAGCACCCAGCTGATAATACCTCTGCTTCCTTCGACAAGAGCTGCGGCTCCTCACTCAACCAACACCAGGACAGCATCATGCCCAGTGAGAGTTAATGCAGCTATATCAGCAATATGACCGTGTCAGTGAGTGTAATTGGCTATAAATGGGGTCGTAGCCAAGACGAGAGACACTTGGTGTGACCTAGGCCTAATCTATGACGGTTAGAAGCTGTTTGCCTTGCCCTGTACACGGAAAAAATTGTCTTAACAAGTCATTTAGTTGCATGTAAAGGGGAAATGTCTGCCAAGGGATGAGATAATCCCATTTGTTTCAGTGCTAATCAACTTGTTTCCAGAATTTTCTTGAATAAAGTGCCATTTTCTTGATACTAAGTGGGCTGATCAAGCTTATTCTGCCTTGTTTCAACATAGTTACACTTAAAACTCTAGAAAAAAATGAAACTGAAATTGAAACAAGTGGGATTGTCTCATCCAGAAGACAGTTTTTTTCTTCTTTCTGCCTTTTTTCAGAAAAAAATATATCTAAGACTTAATATTAGATTAAATTAGCCTACTTGTTAACATGGATATTTTTTTGCAGTGGGTAACAAAGAGAGATGGTGTGTGTGTGTGTGTGTGTTTGATGTAAGCAAACATGCATCACAGCACAAGTGGTCCCTTGGATGAAGGTAAGAGTTGGAACCAAGCAAATGCTTTATGTATGTGGACATTATAGATAAAAAATAAAGCCAGTTGCTCACCTAAAGTCCCAGAAACAATGTCAATCTTGTGCATAACGTTGTCCCTCTCGCCCACTCCAGCTCCACGGGCTCCATACAGGCCCACAGCGTGAACTTCATCAACAAACGTCAGTGCTCCGTAACGGTGAGCTACATCACACAGCTCCTCCAAAGGACATATGGCACCTGAAAGCCCCCAGGAGTGAAACGGTATAATTGGCATGATGCAGTAGTGAGTGAACTGTGAAAGTAAAGGAGTGCTGTGAATGCCACTATTGCATAAGGCAGATGAAGATATATGCTTAAACCTGGGTGCAGAACATCTGTTGTTCTTTGTAGGTGGAGATGTTTAAGAGCATGAAATCAATCTCAAATCTAGAAATCTAGACATTTACATTAAATTGAATTTGAAAATTTGTTTTATTTTCAGTTTCAAATGATAAAATAAGCCCCTAACTCCTGGTAGATAATAGCCATGGTTGCCTAATCTAGTTCAATTCATACCACTGGCATATCTGAAATTTGGTTGGGGTTGAAGAGGGAAAAACTGTTTTCTCCCATGGGACACAGTAATGACAGCAATAAACACAAATGCCGACTGAATTATTCTACATTGTAAAAATACCACTTTCGCCACAGATGGCTTATCCGTTGTCAGCATTGTAAGTCCCTTAGCAGTCAAGTTGAAATAATGCAAATAATATCAGTTACATTCAGCAGAGAATAAAATGGCACTAATCCCATTTTAGTGACACTTATTGTCAAATTAACTTTTATCATTGGTAATTATCTTGACTTTTTCTGTTGTGTTATATTATATTTTATTTATTTATTATGTTGGCTCACCCATGCAGCTTGAATTGTCTTTTTTCTTGTCTCTTTTGAAGTATTTTGTTGATTGTATGAGGTAATGCAACACAAAATTTGAGGGAGGGTAAGCTGTGACTATCCAGTGATCATCATAAGTCAATAATAAGTCTACCGATATGTGCCATGTTGCTATGAATGAATAGTAAGATTTATGTCTGTCTTCTCTGCATATAAAACGATGAATAAACTGAGTTCAGATGGATTTACCCTCTAATACATCTCTGACTGTTTGTGCAAATAAATTAAATCCAGAGGATCTCTACCATGAAGTTTTTTTTATGCTACTCACCATCCATTGAATGCACGGTCTCAAAGGCCACAATTTTGGGTGTCTTGGGGTCGGAGCGGCGCAGCAGCTCTTCCAGGTGCCTGCTGTCATTATGGCGGAAGATGAAACGTTTGGCTCCACTGTTCCTGATGCCCTGAATCATCGATGCGTGGTTCCCCGCGTCAGAATAGATCTCACACCCTGTATGCCACAGTAAACACATCATGAAACCAATGGAGATGACTTGCCACACACAGTATCAACACCCAGATGCTGTTCACCTGTTTGTCCAGAGTGTATGAAATCTAAAATGCAGCTGTGTCTGAAATATGAGCAGCATGCTAGACAATATCATGTGCAGGATTTCTAAGATGTCACTGAGAAACATTTAAAATCATGTTTTTGTAGTCTGTAGGCACAGACGCTCTGGGGTTGGACATGAATTGTCTACCTATGAAAGGATTTGATCTGTGGATTGACTTTTGGCTCAGAGGTAAAGGTCAGATTTTACCTGGCAGCATCTTGGCCAAGGTGAAGAGGGTGGAGTCATTGGCCACAAAGCAGGAGGAGAAGACCAGAGCTGCATCTTTCTGGTGGAGCTCAGCCAGTTCCTGCTCCAGCATCACATGGAAGTTACTGGTGCCTGAGATGTTTCTGGTTCCACCTGCTCCTGCGCCGTGCCGGTCCAGGGCATCTCTGGGAAAATACAGAGTTAAAGTTTTTAGACTTGGTCCAGGCACAGCAGGGTAGGTGCTGGGTTGAATAGGATACAGCAGTAAAGCAGCATGAATCCACACACTTTTCTACATGGCAGGAAAATATTTATTGTTACATAGGATAGATGAATTTCTTAGACTCTGTTGCATTTGAACTGCTGACTACTGGTTTATAAACTAGATCAAATATACAGTGTTTGGCACCATTGTATGCCGATGTAGATTTTGTTTTCTATAGATTTGTGTATTCAGTCTTGTGCCTGTGTGTTTATGTTCATGTTTGTGTGTTTGTTATTGTTCTGTTGTATTGCCTAGAACGCTATCTCTAGGAGGTTTCTGTCTCTGTTTTTGTTTGGATGGTGTTTATGCTTATGTCTGGGTGATATTTATGTATCATGCTGTGAGCTAACAGAAGGTTAACATACCGGAATGCAAATGACCAGACACAAAAATAAAGTATCCATTCATTCATTTGTCAATTCATATTGTAGGACAACATTTTGGGTCACTTTTTCCCTTTGACCTCTAGGCATCTGTAGAAAGGCTTAAGTGACACAAAACATTATTGTCATGGTTTCGTGTTGCTTGTGTTTTGTTTGGTTCTGTTTCCTGTGTGTTTCTGTCATGGTTTTGTGTTTTGTTTGTATCTGTTTGCTGTGTTTCATTTGCCTGGTTCTTTTTAGTGATTTCACTGAAGACACTGGGAGGAGTCCTCCCAGTGCTATACCTGTCCTGTGTCTGTTAATCACCCCTGATTGTTCTGATCCCTCCCAGTGTTTCCCTCAGCCTATCCTCTGTGTTCTCCTGTCTTGTGCCCCAAGCCCCTTCCCCAGGTGTGTCTTGTTTGATCATTAGTTCTTGTGTATTTAAGTCCTGTCTAGAGTTCTGTTCCTTGTTGGTTCATTGTGTTGTGTTGCATTCTGCTTCCTGCCTGAGTTACTTGTGTTCCTTGTAGTGAATTAAATTTTGTTTTTCATTGAGCATTTTTTGCCTGCGGCTCCTGTTTTTGGGTCCTCCACCTTCCATCCACCGTGACAATTATGCTTTCTTAGATGGAGGTTAGTTTGAGTATAAATTTGGCCTGATGTCAACATGGAAAATTGTGTAAGATTTGAGATTTGTTTCAGGCTTTCTGATGAGAAATAATTCTACTTTTGACTGAGAATGTAGTTTTACCAAAAGGAAACTTTAAAATAAGGATGTCTCCTGCAGACATGCTTTATGTATTCATGATGTTATACTTAAGTCTACACAAATTAATCAAATATAGGAAGGCCCAAGGCCTGGAAAATTGTCCCGAATAAGAAGATTATTGTTAGTGAAATAATGTTGCTGCTCTGGAACTAGGTCACCAATCAGCCACTGATGAAAGTGTCTCATATTCACAGTGTTTGCCAGACAATGACAACTCAGAAACCGGAAAAAAAATTAGCCCTGTGGGTAATTTTAATATCAAAGAATAAAGAATGCAGCGCTAGGTTTACTTTTTCTCATTTTACCTGATCCCCTTGAGGACCTTCGGGTGCCGACTCATCCCCAGATAGTCGTTGCTGCACCAGACAGACACCTGAGAGCCCTCCCTCCCTGCGATAGAGTAATCCTCAGCAAAAGGGAAGACCTCAGCACTCCGGTTCACTGTCTTGAAGACACGATATGTGTGGTCCCTCTTCTTGTCAGCAATCTTCTCACTGAAGAAGCTATCGTAGTCGTAGCTGGGGGCCACTGCAGGGATGGAAACACCGGGGGGGAATATTTAGATTTTGACTTGAAATCATTAAAGCTGTTGTATATTAAACTAAGAACCACCTAAGTGCAAACACAAATTGGAAAAATAACCACAGACCGCATTTAATTAAATGAGTAATATTTGAGGATTGCAGTCCTTTTCGCTCTCTAAACTCACCCATGTTGTCTTTGAGGAGATGAGTGACAGCCTTGACTTGAGGTGATGCTGGGAGGACTGAGCCCTTGAGATCCTTCAGCAGAGAAGTAATCATACCTGTGAAAGAGGAGAGCAGGCCCATGCATGAGAGGCTGCTGCACTATTTTTTTTTACACATCCTGGATCTTTGTTTTAAGTTAGAATTTAGTAACACTGCAAAAACCTCCATCATCAACAAGTCACTTACTTTCATATTCAGTGTCAAAAATCTTGCTTTTTCTAAAACAAGTAAAAAAAGAGTGGGATGAACTAATCTCACTTGTTTCCCATGTGATTTCACTTGTTTTAGGATTTAGTATAAATATGTTGAAACAAGGCAGTTCACATTGCTCTTGTGTATAAAGAAAATGATTCAAGAAATTTCTGGAACAAGATGATTAGTGTTGGAAACAAGTTGAATTATCTCATCCCACTGACAGATTTTTTTCTCATTTGTTCTAAAGATTTTGATGGTTCAACAGTTGTGCCATTTTGTAATCGCTGAGGTGTTTGTTTACTCATCCTAATGTCTAGATAGGATTGTTTACTGTTTATGCCCACCTGGGTTGGGCTCTGCCTGCACGTCCTCCTGTACCTCAGGGCTGGCTCGGACCATCCCAATCTGGGAGCTGACAAACGGACAGCCTTTCGACACAGACACAGCCACCTGAGTAGCTGACTGAGCGAACTGCCTGTTTTGGTTCACTGTCACTGGTGGCCGGCGGGTGGGTGAGGCGTCCAGCTTGGCGTCCAAAGAGGACAGGCCGCCAACACTGACCTGGCGAGCAATGATGGGGCATTGATTGGCCAGAGTCATCAAGGCGGCCCCTGTTCTCCTCAGAGCCGGCTTCGGGGCAGACTTCAGGAAAGGGCAGTGATGAAGGAAGGCAGCCATGGTAGTCAAGCTGTTCCTACTCTGCAAGATTAGGGCAGAATTTTAAAAAAAAAAATCTTTTTTTTTTTTTTTTATACAAAACTTCACATACTGAATGTATTCATAAAAGCTATTTTACAAAAGGAAAGAGAGCACTGTAATTTTATTGGTTAAAAAGGAAGAAGCCTGCCATTTCATAGCTGGCATGATGTAACCCATTTTCCCTTGAAACTTTTCCATTTTTGGAAACTTTCACAGAAAAGCTAATAACTCATCCCTACAGCACAGTAAGGGTACCAAAATGTAAAATGTAGTGGATGGGGGTACGATTGCACTTAAAAATTGAATTTCATAAAACGAAAAACCCATTATTGCTTATAAGGTTGGAACTGTTTGGAGGTGCCATGAGCACTCCAGCTGGTTTGTTCAGTTTTGCTGCAGAGAGCAGTAGGTGCCTCCTCAGGGTGCGGCAGGTTGCTGCTGCTTATCTTCACTCTGCAGGCACATAAGTGCGACTCTGACAGAGACGTCATTGGCTCAGGCTGATTACTGCAGTAGGCTGTTGAATAATCCTCTATAAAAGACGACGTGAATGCATTTAATTCTATCGATTAGCAACCCACCGACTGTTGTGTCCCATTTCTTCACCATTAAAAGTTTAATACATTTTCTAATTCTAGTAAGACACAGGGTTTAATGTTAGCTGTAATCACTGGCTGGAAGTCAGGGATTAGCAGACCAAATGAAGACAAAACACGAACTGACGCAGATTTGCATTTTGTTTATGAGCACCTCCATGTATAGTTTAGTTTGCAAACACACTCCTGCTGCATAGTATCCCTGTCATGCAGGTCCTGTGGTTAACTGATAAAGTGATTCTCAGGATCATTGCCTTTTTCCTGTGGTTGGAGGTTATCTTAAAGTCAGTCTAAACACGCTCTTGACAGTGGCTTATAACACTGCAAGTAGGATTTTTTCCCCTCTCTTTCTTTTTCTTTTTCTTTCTTTCTTTCTTTCTTTCTTTCTTTCTTTCTTTCTTTCTTTCTTTCTTTCTGTTGCCTCGGCCTCTCCTCAATTACAATTACAAGTCAAACAAGGTCAAACATTTACACTTTGTGAGCATGGCATTTTTTTCCCCCACAAAACAAATGATTAAAGGCTAAATAACACTACTGCCTATTAGTATGACTATTACAACTGCTACAACTAATAATAGTAATAATACTCCTACTAAAACAGCTACCAATAGTGCAACAAGGCTTACAGCTGTTTGCATCGCAACAACAACAACAACAACAAATACTACTATACTACTACTTCCATTAATACTACAGCTAAAAATTAGTTATAACCTAAAATGACTACACTGAAGAGAGGTATTGTGGGATCTCACCTGTTGACCTGCACTGAGGACGAACTTCAAAACAGCAAATAAACAGAGGGTCAGAAACTGTCACAGCTTATTAGAGAGATGAAGAGCATTATGCAATCTTCTTCACTCCCACCCTTCAGAGGCGTCACAGGGTTCAGACAGCTTCAGGGGTCCAGTCAGGGTGTGTGAGTGTGGGCGTGTGTGTGCGCGTGTGCAGGCGCGTGCACGTGTGCGTGTGTGTGTGTGTGTGTGTAAGTGTGTGAGGTTGGGGGTATGGGAGATGCTGATTAGGTTTCCCTCGCTATATTATGTTATGGTGGTGTTTGAAAGTCTCTTGTTTCAATGTATAATGTTTTGTTAAAAATTTCTCACACAATGTTTTATATTTGTTATTATAATTTTAAAAAAAGGTTGTTTGCATTTACTTAAAGTCATAATTGGTAAATATTTTGGTATGTCCACTCTTTGCCTTAATCACAGCTTGCACTCTGTCAAGCACTGGTTCTTCACAATTCTTCCTTTGCAGAATGTGAGAATCCAAGTTTTCAGCTTTCTTTTTGAGCATCGCAGAGAGTGTCTTGTGATGTTAGCATGTTTCACCTTTTCCCTTTTCAAATGTTCCCAGATATGTTCTGTGGGCATGATATTTGATGGCTATGGAAGTTCAAGTTCAAGTTGAGTTTTTTGGTGGGAGTTTTTTCTTGAATTGAGTCAGGGGGTGTCGTCCTGTTTGCTGGAAACTTGTAGGCATGTAAAGCCCTTTGAGACTGTAAACAGTAATATTGAGCTTAAAAAACAAAACAAAACAAAACAAAAAAAAACCCTGGCCTTAAATGTGGAGGGCAAGCTATGCAAGTCAGAACCCCTTACTCTTCCTTGGACTTCAAATAGACCTGGCACAGCTTTGATGTATGTTTAGGTTGCTGATGGAAAGCCAGAGGGGATGCCATGCTTCTGTAGATTTTTTTTTTTTTTCTGAGTATCTTATTGATTCTGTGCAAATCACCAACTCGGGGAGAGATGAAACTTCCCTGCATATGAATGTTTCAACTGTAGGTTTATAGCACAGTTGCATTAACTTCTCATGCGGATGCTCCCAATAAGCTCTTTACTTGGAGCTGTGAAGTTCAAGCAAACAGAAAAAAATGACTAGTTGCTCTATATGATCAAACAAAGATCAAGAGAGTGTCGGGTGCTCATGAAAATGGGGAAAACAGAGTCTTTAAGAGGGCAATCCAGGCACTTCAAACATCAGGAAATGTGATAACGAGGAAGGAAATATTTTAAAAAAGCCTTTATTGTAGCTGTCACATTTCCTGACATTTGGAGTCCCTGAATCGCCCTCTTAAGAGAAAAATTCAAGCTTTGATGGGTCTGTAAACAAGACTTCCTTCCTCTAGACTTCAGCAGTGAAGTTTTTGTATTTGGCCCAAGCTTAACATTTGGACTCATGTTTCATTATGGAGGAAATGGTTTGAAAACTGCTACTCTGCCAATATGCATCCTTTAAATGTTTCTCTATATCTATATTCTCAGGTCCTCTCTCAGTTATCCCCTCATGTGAAGGATGAGGCCATAATAGGACATGGGCCATTTGGGCTCTGCCAGATCTATGAGGTCTCTTACTCCCCTACATGGGGAGTTGGGGTCCACAGGTGTGGAACCAGCTGGGCCTATTGATGTATCTTTATTCCAGGATTCATGGCAATCAAGACGCATATAACCACACAAAAATTAAACATCACCATTTGCAGTGTAGCAGCTTAACAGGGGAAATGCCAACCCATCACGCTAGCGTTATTAACACTGAAAAGAAAAGGCCAAACCAGTCAAAATAGCAGACAGCTGCTTTTTTTCAAGGCCAGTAGAAAGTGAGTGATGCAGACATATTTTAAGGCATTTTTAAGGAATATCAGCCTATACTCTGAACACACTTTGTAGTGTTTACAGGAATATTATAGGAATATTATAGTGATACCATATAAGTCCTCACAGGGATCAAACAGAAATATTATAATAATACCATAAGCAGCACATTTTTGTGATCATTTTTTTTTTAAATTGGTATTTAAACATGGTTATATGGGAGTAACAAACTGATCAAAATTAATAACATGAATAAAGTCACCAATGTCCATACATTAATCAGCAAAAAGGGAAAAAAGGCAAACAACCAAAAACAACACAAACCTAGTTTCCAGTGTGAAACATTTTCTGTTTTTGCCTGGTCCATGTCTATGGAATCAAGAAGCCATTTGTGTATACTGGCACAATGAGGAGCTTTCCATCTACAAGCTTTTGGTCACTTGGTGGGCTGTGAGACCAGCGAGACAGAGCTGTGTCTGCATATTGCACATTTCCAACTTGGAGCTGTCATTAAGCAACAGAACCATTCCCTACTGGCAAGTAGGGAATGGTTTTGGACAATATGCTTGATAGGAACTCTGAAACCCTCTTGCAGAGCTCTGTGGCCCTTGGGCGCTCTCACACCAGATGAGGGAATGTGGCCACTGCATTTTGAGTGCACAGGCAACAGTTTGGTGATGGTAATGCTTTCATTTTATGCAGTGTGCGAGTGGTGAAGTATGTTCTGTGTATGAAATTCAAATGAATAATTTGACAGTTGGAGTTTCTGGAAGATAGCTGTTTCATGTTGCATGTTTTACCAGATTAGTTTCCAATTTGGCTGGAAGCTATTTGAGCAAAGGTCTGTCAATAGATAGGGGCTCACAAGAGGCCTTGTGCAAGAGTAAATATATTGTCGAGACAAGTCCACTGGGGTTGGTCAGAGCTGTGTGAAATGGATGTGTGGAGAGGGGTGTGTTGTGCATGGCTGTGTGCAGTTTGAGATAGAAAAACAAAGATGTGCCAGGTCAACTGAAACATTTTTGGATGTCTTGAGATGCTCGGAGGCCAATGGGACCATCAGTGTCAGAGGAAGTGTGCACCCCTTTACTGCTGAGGGAATGAAATTAGTTGGTTTCCGAGTCGGAAATTATCATTATGGAAAATAGGAGAGTGAAGACACTAGGATTTTGGAGGAGTTTGCAGTGTTTTTCGGAAAGATGTCAGGTGGAGATCACTTCAGTAATAATCGAGACAAATTTATTTCTTGATTGTCTGAGTGAAATGTTGGAGCAGATCAGATCTTGTAACCTGTTAGGATGAACCCAGGGCAGGATTTAACCATTTAGAGTCTCTGTGCAATACAAATGACCAGTAATACCAACTATTTTTTTTTCTCCAGTGGTCTTTAGATGGTGGTAAAGGTAGCCATAGGCAGCACCTTAAAGCACTATCCCACACATATTTTGCTGTACATGAACAGTCAATACACTGATTTATTTATTTATTTATTTATTTTTGCTTTGTTAGTCTGGTGTTTTCTAGTTACAAAGATCTAAAGGTAAATGTTCCACTGGGCTGCACTGACTAACATCGATTAGTAATAGGCCTGCTATGACTAACATAAACTAATAATAAAATGACTCATTCATATATGAGAATATATTTAAACAATCAAGCTCTGGGTTTCATAAATGTAAAAGTATTATTTATTATATTGCACTTCATTTATTTGATATCGCTGTCCAGTCGTAATGGCATTATTACAGTGATGCCAGAAAGCATCATAAACTCAAAAGTGGGAGCTTGGTTAGGGTTTTCCCCCTCCAGTATTGTCTTCATTCGTCACTCCCACATGCAGCAACACTCTTTATTATTCCTGAAACTTTTACAGGGTTATGATAATGTAATGGATTGCTCAGGTAGCAGGCTGTGCTCATCGGTACGCTCACCAGCAGATGGTGCATTCCTCTGGATTTTATGAATAGCTCCTGGCTGCTGACGGAGTCCGCGTAGAGGCGGAGTTTCTCCTCCTGTCAAGTCAATTCGCCTCTCGGTTAGCGCGCAGCGGGCGGCAGGCAGCAGGCTGGTCCATCCCACGGACACCGGAGCCACTGGATCACAGGAGCACCAACCCACCCGCACCGAAGGACACTCTCTCCACGACGCGGACAGGCTCTTCCACAAGGCATTCATTGCATCGAAAAATAAGAGTTGGCACCATGCTAGCCTGCACAGAGATGATTACCATGTGTCTTCAATCTGCCAAGCACGAACACTTGAGAAAGCAGCAGGAGCTTGACCAGAACCAAAATCAAGGCATCTCTATTTTCCAGGACGTGAGTAGCACCTGCGTTTTCTGTGTTTGAGGGTCATTGTGGCTCCCTGAAAAGCTTATTAATTGCTTTAAAATGCATTGCTTAATTGGTTTTATGCATGCATGATTGATTCAAACCATAATTAAGACATGTTTGGCTTATGTTTGGGGGGTGTCGTCAGATGCAGCCTATAAAATCCAGTGCAATTCACTGTCCTTCAGCCTACTCTTTATGAATGGTTCCTATCGAGTAACCGCACGTCAGCTCCCATCTATACAGTATGTGCTGATATACCAGCTACTCTTATGTAAGAGAGGTGAGAGGGCTTGCTCATTAGTGCGTGAATAACACACAAGGTGCCTTACACTGTAGTTTTTACACAGGAGTGCACTGGATTCTGGTGTTTTGGTTTGATTTTCCCTTAATAAAATATAGCTGTTAATTGTTGGCTGTGTACCAATTTTCATGTGGTAATTAGAATGAAAACAGTATCTATGTATGTATGCACACACACACACACACACACATATGTCGATCAAACATGAAGTACAATTCATTTCTCGTGTGAGGCATAACAGACTCTCTCTGTTTTCTATCTGAAAGATAGAAAACAGAAACATTTATTAAAAATAGAAGCGTCTTAAATTTTTCATGATCTAATCAGGGTTTTGCTTGCAGAGCTCACTGTGGGTTGGGTTTACATGCACAGCAAGGAACGCGCCACAACTCCAGGCACTTATATTCTGTGCAGTTAGTTTTCTTTTGCTAGAGTATAGGCTAAATTATTTAAAGGAGCTGTGATACTTAATTCCCCCAACATAAAAGCAGTTCTAGCAGTTCAGGCTTGCTAGAGGACAATACTGCATGTAGGCTACATTCAATACTGTGCATTGTAATGTATTTTATCTTGCTTTTGGAGCCTGTGTGGCTGTGTTACTTCAGATTTGCTGAGGATGTTCTAGAAAATACCATCTTGTGTATTGGAAGCATAATTTTGTTACCTTAGACTTTCTAACATCTGACTGTGAATGAATTTACCCAATATCCTCGAGGCAGATTACTAGGCAGCAAAGGGAACATTACACTGCAGTAAAGTGCACATTTGGCTTAAATGCAGTTAGCATCCATTCTCTGACTCAAGCCCAGTGTGCTGCATAATCTCCAAACTACCATCTCTTGGTGGGAACCTATTACAGTGGCTTATGGATGTCATTTTGTATGTAATAGCAATGGAAATGAAATTTCTATGCACAAGACAGAGAGCACCTGTCACTGTAAGGTATATTACCAAACTTTACCACCATAATTTGACTTCTCATTCGAGCTGGAAACAAATAATTTGTATCTACATCTCCCAAGGGTTTGGCGGAACAAAAATGACACATGTTGTCACTGCTTAATCAACACTTTTGAATCTGGGTTTCATTGATTAATTCCCCTTTTCTACACTTCTTCATCCCTCTGCCTTCCCACCAATAAATCATGCTGGTGCACACTCTCATACTCCCTCACATTTGCTCTGTATTTTACAGAGAATCGCGCCTCATTTATGCTTGTCTTCCTCTCCATGGGCTCATTACAGCTTAGTTATACTCGCTGTAAGCTTTTTTGTTTAACTAGTATGTTTCTCTCTCTCTCGCTCTCCCTCTCTCTCTCTCTCTCTCCCTCTCGCTCTCCCTCTCCTTCTCTCTCTCTCGCTCTCCTTCGGTCTTTAGCAAAAGGCTTCTAGTCTCTGTTGATGCAATTAATCAGGTTGGAGGACTCATTGTTTGGTTTAATAGATTTCACAGTTCTGCCAAGGCTGTTTGTTTTGTATTTCCAAATGTACTTCACTGTCTCCGAGTTGCATCTTGCTATTGTTACTGAGATTAAGATAATAATTTGCCCAATGAAGATGATATAAAAACAGGCCTGAGTACAGTATGTTGTGCACAGCTGAGATACTCTGCAGTTTGAAGGAGCTGGAGATGTTCCCCGAGCTCATTTACTCTGCTGCAGATTTATCGGGTTCAGTGGAGTCAGCGTGACATGTTAGCAGGCCCCAGGGCTTGGCTGAGGCGGAAATTACAATAGCATCGCGCATCCATGTAGCTAATAATGCTTTTAGAATTTCTTGATCATTGCAGCTTCATGACAGCATCTCTATCTGCTCCACATACATCCCATTTAACGGCACAATGGATGAATAAAGGCTACTAAATGTGCTCCTTAGAGGCTTACCAGTCAGGTTGCCTCAGAGCCGGTGTTTATTACCGTCAATTTGTTTCCCTGAGTTTATGGAGCGGTTCCCTGCAGGCTTTCTCTGAGTTGCCTCAGACAGGATGCTGACACCAGCAGTTCTGCAATTTCTGGAGAACTGATGATACTGCGATGATAGCTCCTTGAAGCCACTTGACATGGTGGCCTCCGGGGTTCATGTGATCACCTGTCTGGCAGCGTACAGCATCCAAAAGTGATTGTTCCTGCTTGTCAGCTCAAAAATGATAAGTGTACTCTGAAATGGGCCAGGAGGGCTGAATGCCTCCCAAATCCATGTGAATGTCATTGCAATTGTGGTTATTGTGTACAACTACAAGTGTTCTTTAATATTTTTCTTGATCTGTAGATTTTCTACAAGGCTCACCACGGGGTGCTCTCTTCAGCCGATCTGGCTTGAATGAAGGTGTAATGTTGTTTTTAAAATGGGATGCTAGCAGAGCGTGTTGAGGATTTCACACCCCAGTGTGCCTGAAATGTGACAGCTATGGATCTGTGTGCACCGCTCCACACTGATAGTACAGTGAGTGAGTCAGCCAGCCACTGGACGCTCTCTGGGACTGATGGGGTGCACACAGGGTGGTTTTACTGGCGATGGTCACGAGGTGAATGAGGTGCCACTCTCACCTCCTGCACAATACCTCACACTCTGCAAATGGATCTGACTGCAGGGTGCTTTGGTGTTACACGACTGTTGAGAATGAAGATGATAATTAGGTGATTTTATTATGCCATTTTTATACCACATCTTAATTAATTCCGCTTTTTGCAGCTTTTGCAAATTTTACACCGCATCCTTAGGAAACAGTCTTTAAGGAGAATGATAACTTCAGTGTTTTCTGCTCAAAAAAAAAAAAAAAAAAAAAAAAAAAAATAAAAGAACGCTAGAAGCTATCATTCCAATCACTAACTTTCTCTTCTAATCTGCTTCCTGGCACACATAAATGTCAGCGAATCATTTCCTGAGGAGGTGTCAAGTCTCTTGGTTATTGAAATACGGAAATTATAGCTTCTAGTAATGCTCCCCTGTGCACAGAAAGACAGTAAAATGCCAAAAACATTCATTTGTACAGATGGATTGCCCCTCATTTGTGCTCACATAAAGGTTAAGGAGACTTCCCGGTTGGCAGGTGGTTTTTTTTTTTGTTTGAGAGTCTCATTGCATCTCTGACTGATATTTGGACACACTTTGTTCTCTATGCCACCACACACGTTCCCCTCACAGCAAGATATTTTTGTAAATGCTTCAAACTTTAAACAGTGCTGATATTTTATTTAATCTTCTTTGTGTTTTTGCCATTTAAGCAGGCTAACTAAACCTCAAAACCTGAACATGATCTCCTTTTTTTGTCTTGTTTCAGATATTCCGCCGGGCAGACAAAAATGGTGAGTAAATGAAATAATATGCAAATAATGGGATTATACGACTAATTAGAATTCATTTTAAATCTCTTTGAAGGAGTTGTTGCACACAGAAATGAGATGCACCAGTTAAATGGGGGCAACAACTGATGGCTGCTCAGCTTCTGCCTGACTTGACTTGGATTAACGCACTGTATGAAATAAATATTGCATGTCTCTATTTTATTTTGTGTTGTTGTGAACCATGTCGAGGATCTAAACTTTCTGAAATAGCAGATTTGACAGAATGAATTCCTGTAGTGCAGCCGCTTCTTATGCAAGGTTTACAAAAACAGTGTCTGACCTTTATGGACACTAAATGAACCACACAATGTTTACAACACAATTACAGCATTTGTAACATGTACATTTACAGCACTGCATGTAATTAGGAGTGACCTTATCAGAAATGTGACTTTGGATTGTAGCTTCTCCTTTGCTGCTCACTACAAAAACATGTGAGACCCTACATATTTTCTTGCTGCTGCACTGCTCTGGCACTGTGACATTTTCATGAGGTGCAGGGATGGTTTCTCCTCGCCTGGGCGTATTTAGTATTTTGATGATGCACCATGCACAGAGGTGGGAGAAGAGGTGCAGTAGTAGGTGTACTCCTAGCAGCGCATTGCAATTTTGGCACCATGGATGACGTTGATTTGTGCCTGCCAGCCTACTTTAACCAGGTCAGCGGCATGGCACACCTAGGTTGTGTGATATTTTTGGTGTAGGCGTTTCCAGCTGCACATTTCTGAAATCACAAAAGCCTGGTTTATGTGTCGTGCTCGTCTGTTTTGCTTTGATGTGAGTGTCCCAAGATGGAAGAAAAATCATGATGTTGTTCATGCATTCTAACTCGCATGTAGCTGTAATTAAATGATCATATGAACAAAACTGCTGTTCGCCATGGTGCATGAAGAATTTTCTTTTACTTATTTTATTCATCCTATATTTAGCCAGGAAGGTCCCACTGCGATGCGAGATGTCTTCTTGTATCTCAGAATAATGAAATCATTTCCATATTATACATATCCTTGTCCAAGAACTCAGTGATGAGTTAACCACACTGTGTTTAAGGGTGTGTAAATTTGTTTCAGAGTTGGAATAGGTGTCATATGATGAGGAAAGCTGGACTTTTTCCATATAGCTACAATACCTGGCTTTGACACATTTGTTTGTCACGACTACTGTGAAAAGAAAAAAAAAACATTCTTTTTTTTGTTCATTATTAATTTATTCATACATTCATTTACAAAAAAAGGTTGTAAGAAAGGGGGAGGAAGTGGTTTACAGCATTACCTTATGTGCTCTCTCTCTCTCTCTGTCTCTCTCTCTCTCACTCTCTCTCTCTGTCTCTCTCTCTCTCTCTCTCTCTCTCTCTGAGCACTGATTATGTTTTCCTTAAACAGAAGGAGGCGAAAGTGATTGGTTCATTCAGTACCAACATCTAACACACCCACTGATAATATATTCCTCTCAACCACACCGTGTTCCCAAATGCGCCAGACACATCTTGCCACGGGAACCCCAAAATGGCGCCATCACGCCCCCCTGCACACTGGAAATGTAAACTGTGGAAACTGCAGCCGAAGGAAAATATGCTCTTCGACTAAAACGCCTGAACATAGACTCATGATGTTATAGATCCCTTGTAAACGGATGCAGTATTTCTCCTCTACAAATGTGGCCAGTCTTATATTTGGTTTCCATTACCTTGATGAATTTGTACTCGGGGGAGTTATTGTGAATCTTTCCCCAAAAACTCCTGGGGAAACACAGAGAATTCAGCTCTAAGAAATAGTGCTGACAAGCCGCCATTTGTATTTGTTCTTTATTATTTATTCATGCTCGCATTCCAGTGTAATGGAACGTACAAAGCAATAAGGGCAATGATTAATACATGTGGTGTGTCTATGAAACATTCACTGCAATCCTGGTTTCCTCAGGATTGCAGCGAAGACGTGTGTGGAACAAGAGCGGTACGAATGATGCAACGTGAGCCTACATGAGCAGAGGTTGTTCGAGGTGGCCCACAGTTCTCTCACATATTTAGATGCAAAAAAAAAATCCTTTGCCTCATGTCTCTGTCAAATAAGTGCGGCAATTAAAATGTTCTTTTTCTTCTGGGCTTTTGTAAAGAAAGTGATTCATAAATTCTTCTTTCCCTATAGTTGTGTCTCCAGTCAGGCGATTACTTTTTGAATTAAAGGGAAAAATAATAGCTGAAAGGCTGTTTCTCCAGAAAGCACTACAGGGATGGGTAATGTACCAGCTGTGACTAAACTCAGGTTACTTTATTAGGAATAAAAAAGATAAATGATCACTGCCTTTCAAGCAGCTGAGCCTTCATATCACAAATGCTATCACGCTGGTCTTTATTGCCTGCATTGAAGTGAAGCCTCAAGTAAAGTAACCGATCATGATGTTTTTGTCTCCGCACACCAGCTCCACGCACGCAGAACATCAAAGCTTTTGTTTGTCACCCTTTGTTGAGGAAAAAACAAGCCATAAAGGAAGAGGAGAGCTCGTGTGCATGTTTGTGGTAGTTATCTTCAGTTTGCAGCAAAGCCCTCCATGCTTCTCAACTAACTTACAGAGTCGCGCACCCCAGAGGAAAGTGCCTCCTTACAAGCATCAGTGAGTGGGCTGCCATGATATGCCTGGAGCACTGCGGATTTACCACATAATGAGAGCTGGCTACCTTCCACAACAGTCTATCCCACCACGCTATTGTAATGAGGAATTTACATTTTTTTGAAAGCACTAGATCCTGAGAGCTTTTACCCACCAGCGTTGTGCACCGTGATCACAATTAATCTGGAATGCATTTACGCTGCAGCAAACGGTGTTAAAACCATTAAGATCTGTGCGCTCCGTTCAGTTGTAATGAGATGAAACCGGTCATGCGTGTAGCACTAGAACATAAATTTTCATTGCAACGTTGATTCATTGTCAGGAAATGATAATGGCACACTTAATCAGAAGTCTTTTGTATGAAGCTCCATCAGCGAGGAGTAGATTTTAAGTGTTATGTGTAGAAGGGTGAAAGACTTTTCTTAGGAAGACTTTTCAAAAGAAATTGACAAAAGTGTCTTGATTTCAGCTGAATTCTTCATACAGGCAATAAATAAATAGATATATGTTTCTCATTGCCATTGACAAGTTTCTCAGTAACTGCTTTGTTTCTGTGATACTTGAAATAAATCCAAGCCATGAAGCAAATAGACTCTAGTACTGGACGACTCAATTAATTTAGATATATTCACTTATTTTATTATTGTGTTGTTATTTTGAAGCAGATTTGTACTCACAAAACATAGTGAAAGTGAAGAAACTGTTTAAATCTCTGATTTGAGTTGGCAACTGATATATGAGAGGTTGAAGTATGATATTGCAATTTCTTACTAAGTTTACTTACAGTCATTTAATAGATACTGTGTTCAATAATATTGCACCAGAGTGGGCTGTAGTTTATACGCACTCATATACAAAATTGTTACAGCACTGGATGGAAGAGAGCATCTGAAACTAATATCAGTAGTTTGTTTCTGAGATGCAGACATTCAGCCATGATTCTTGGTGAAAACATTTTTGGCAGTGTATGGAAAATGTCTTCATAGTTCTGTTGGTCCAAACGTTTTTGGCACCAAGAAACTGGGGCGCTGTGTACAAAGTGCTGCCATTTTTAATCTGTAATAAAATGAAAGAAAGAGATAAATAACTTCAACTTGAAACAGACTTTCTATAAGACTTGATCCACTTTGCTCTCTCTGAAGAGCAATTTAAAGGAATCAAAATGTGTGGGACCCATCACCAGAATTTTACCCTCAAAAGGGATTTTATTGCACATTAGAAACAGCCACTTTTTCTGACTCAACAAACAAGACTGTAACCAGAAATCTATTTTTGTGCGGTTGGTGTGTTTTTTTCCCCCTGTAATCTCAATAAGATGTGCATGCTTATCAGACCTTTCATTGACCTGGAACCTGGCGGACACACACGCTGTTTGATCATGCTATTCCTACCACCTGTATTTCCTCTGAAACCATTTCATTCCTATGAATTATTGATTGCACAGTGTTGCTCAGGACTCCCATCTTTGGCCTTCAAGGAACTGAGTTCCTTGAAAGACACTGACTTAGTGCTGAGGTAAAGATGGCTTTCATTTGGGTCGCCTATTCAGCCTGAAGTGGGAATCTTCTTGCAAGTTAGCCTCCTTGTGTCTGTCCTGAAGGAACAGTCTGTCATCAATCTGAGTAGAACTTGAAATATTGACTTGTCGGTCACAAAGCATCTGGATTGATGATTGGCAAATGTGCATATCCTGTAATTAAAACTCATCGTCTGACAGCTGGAAATTGACCGTGGCCACCTGCTCTTTGCGTCATGCAGGAAATCAGTATCACATTATCTAGCGAGAGGAATGAATGCATATGATTTTGTCTCATGGCAAAAGAGGCTTATTGATGATTCACATACCCACATCACATCCTGACACATGCTGCAAGAACAGAACCGCACCTCAAAGTGCAAAGAGACAGCAGTAGAAGCCATCTGATAAAATATTTGACAGTATATATCACTGCATGTGTAAACTAAATCTCCAGAGTGTGTGTGCATTGGAGCAGAATGGCACACAGCTGTGGAGGAGATGTAGGGAGAGTTGAGTCGTGTATTGATCCACTGTGACATGAGCAATTAAACTGAATAAGATCCGTGAAATGAATAATGAGCATCACACAACATGGACATAACTCCTGCATCTGAAAACCAGCATAATAATAATAATAATACTCCACAAAGTGTTACGCGCACACTGTTAAGAACCTGAAGCTCTCAAAAAATGTCAAGATGCTCATCAGGTTTCCTTCCCAGTTTAGAGATTTAAGTTTCTGGTGACCAGCATCACTAACACCCTCAAACGGGAATGAAAACATTTTCCAGTCTAATTGAGAAAGTGCTAGAGAAGAAGAGAAGATGTTTTTTTTTTTTTTTTGTTAATGGAGCAACTGAACGCCTAATGAAGTGGCATATCGCTGTTATGGGTTGAAAGCCTTGTGTCTCCAAAATGTCAGCGTTTCTGGAGTTAAGAAAAACAGCCTTCCTTGTTTTTAGCTCGAATGCATTTTTCAGCGTATCCAATGTGCTTTTAAAGGGTTTCATAAGCCCAAGGGTTGGCGAGCTTTCTCAATCCACAGAGGGCCATCCATCACAATAATTACATCAATGCAACGTGAACACACGTAGCTACTGAATGTATGTATGCAGTGCAGGGCAGCAAATGATGGTTAATTAAATTTTTAATTAATCTACTGATTTTTTTTTTTGATTAAGTAATTAATCATTTAGCCTATAAAGGGTCGAACAGTGCTCATGGGGAGTTATCAGAGCCCGAAGTGATGTCTTCATATTGCTTCCATAGTTAGCCCAGAAGCCAAAAGTGTTAGGACCCGATTCTTTTGTTGAATGCCCAAGGACAGACCGGAGTCAATCTTCAGCTCTCAGATATAATATTTATTTGGTCACATGTAAAGCAAAGCAGCGCTGGTCTCAGTGTGACAGAGCTCTCGCAGGATCTCAGTCAGAATGAGTGTCGATATCAGGAAATGATACACATTTATGTTCTTGGGCTTGGGCCTGCCCCGTACATAGGTTGGACTTAAAACGCAACCGAGAGTAATTGGCCAGTTACCGGACATGGACAGGCCAACCACTGTCCATGCCTTGATCTCGGAATGTGTGATGCTATGTGTATGTATGTTGATTGGGCGTGTATCTAATGCAATAGACCTAACAAATAAGATAGAGAAAATATGTCTGGTTCCAGCTTTGTTTACCTTCTGCTAACAGTCAAGCTGTTCTGAATAACACAAGAAGCATTGAACTTGAACATACATTGGATACTGCAAGAGACATGAACTATAAGGCCAATTATAACAAAAGTAAGTTAGTAAGTAAAGTAACTAAGCAGAAAATGAGTTAGTCTTAGCGTCTTAGTGATCTTCAGAAGCTGTTGGGATTTTTACTTAATTAATGACTACAACAATTAATCAATTATCAAAATCAAAATTTTTTGGCATTTTAGTGCAAATACAGAATTATATATGTAATTTGCTGTCCCTATGATCCTTTTAATGTCAGTTTACACTTGATATGAAATCACAAAGTCCTAATATCATACGGTGCCAGTTTACTGTGGCACCACGTGAGTTATAATATGTCTCTGTACCAAAGCCACCAAAGCAAATTCCTGCACACTCTGGATAATTGACAAAGCTGAAGCAAAAATAAATATATGATGAATATTGCTATTGAAAACTAGCTAATACTGTATACAGAGTCGCAGCTGTTCCTCCACTGCATTGCTTATTATTGAGAAACCACAATTGCATTATGTGCAGTCTAAACGTCATTGTAACTTATTATATGCTGGGGAGTAATTGGGTGTGAAACTAAACAAAGCAAGTATGACACCAAAGACTGGGAAACAAGTCAAAAACACAACAGATTGTGTTTACTCCCGGCAGTTTGCAGATAGAAACATAGTCGTCAGTGCCTGGAAGTTTGAGGAAAGAGTTACGAGTCTTTGTCTCCTCCATTAGCTTCTGCACTGGGGTATAACTTAACCAGACTACAACACCTCAGTAAACACATTTTGTCATCTTAAGGCCACGATCTGTATGTAATGATCAGCAATTTGTGGACAAAGTCACTCTAAAACACTGGCAAACAATCTGAAGCAAATCTCTCAAATCTATGGAAATTCACGAATGTGTCATTTTACTAATAATAAGCCTTCACTGCAAATGCATCACACCCACAGCCATCCATTTTGTTAGATGGCACCAAATCAAAATTGTTCCAACACAAACCAACAGATGAGACAATTTACCAGGCCTGGATCAGGCCTATCAGTCTGAGCTCTGTCGCCTGGCGGGGATCTCAGAGCTGGGTCTCAAAGGGTTTCTGCTGCTTGCAGAGCAAAGCTGGACAGATCGGGCTGAGATCTCATTATCGTCTAAAGTCAGCCTGTTAGTGTGCCCTGGCGACTAAAACTAGTCCCGAGTCCCCGCTCACATTTTCCTCAGGACCCTGCAGGCCCAGAGGCATGGAGTCCCAGACTTTGCTTATCAGAGGCGTACTGCTCTTGGTTTCTGTAGACGAGCTCCCGCGGCTTTGTGTTTGTTCTCTGAGCCGCTGCAGACCACAGGGTGCCTCTGTTATGACTGCAGGTTGATTGATATGAGAACTGTCTTTATGTGACAATTATCTACTTTATCAGAGAGAAAAAAAATGGAAGGGAAATTCAAAGGGTGGGTAAATTATTTGCAGTGTCTTTTTTTTAATGGAAAATGTGTCCAAATCTTCCTAATAGCAATATGGCCTCCTGTTTTAAAATATTAGGTTATAGGTTAGTATTTTATGAACAAGAGCAGAGTTTGGATTTTCAAATTTATAACATCATTAACCAGTTCACAGTCATTGTTCTGCATTCATGAAGCTTGATCAAAAAGGAAATGACTGTCATTTCCTCTCAGTTTTTTGGGAAAGACTTAAATCGTCCAGGCAGTTTTTTCCCCTTTGATAGAGGTTTTAACATTAATGAGAAAGATTTTCTGACCATGCTGATTGAGGTTAAGCATTTTTAATTTGCAGCAGTGCCTCTGAGCTCATCACTGGAATTAATTTGGTGTGTGAATACAGCAGATAGGAGCTAAGAGATTGACAGAGCCACCTTGTTCCATTACCTTGAGCATTGGGCAAACTCTTGATAAAAGTCATAAAGCCTTTAAATCTCAGCAAGGTGTAATTTTCTTGGATCTGTCTCTCACCCCTTGTGCAGATGATGGAAAGCTGTCCTTGGAGGAGTTCCAGTCGTACTTTGCTGACGGTATCCTCAACGATGAGCAGATGCAGGAGCTGTATCACTCCATTGACAGGCAGCAAACGGAGTAAGCTCATCTGCCTTTGGCATGTCCTCCAACTCTGCTGCCATCTGTGGCCCCTCCTGCTGTCCTCCTGCCTGGCAGGGAAAAGTCTATACCTAACTTCAAAGGAGATGCACCAGTATTTCATAGGCAGCACTGAGCCCAGAGTTAAAGTCCTGACTTACAAGGAGAGCTAACAGCAGTCTGCTGCTTACTGTCCCAAAAAAAGATTTAGAAATATGTAAATATGTCTCTTCCATCAGATTACAGTTTAACCTGATGATGACTGGTGGCCCTGAATAGGAATGAATGAATAGGGAATTGAAAATGGATGGATGGATCGTTTATTGAACAGAACTTTGTTAATATAGCAATATATGAGCACAAATGTGATGACACAGGTGTGAGATATTGCTGTGTAGTTGGCATCTCAGCAGTCAGCTGTTACAGCTAGTGTGCAATGATTACCTACACATGTGTATAAACTGAGGAAGTTTCTTCTCATTAATGTCAATACATGTTAAAAAACAGGAGCCTTGCCAGAGCAATAAAGTAGCATGCCATGATGGCCAGTAAGCAACCAATAAAACACTGCTGTCTGTGCATTATGGGTATTATTATCAGCATGGTTGGAACCAGACTGAAACCAGCCACTGTGTAAGCTAACATAAATCACAATGATCTAATCAAATCCAAGTAACTGAAATAACACATGTCCAATGCACAAGTCATATCCATTATCATCCAGTATACAGTAAATTCTCTTTCATGCTGCCTCAGTACCAAATGGAGGCGAGTACATCCATAAAGCTCTGGTAAAAGAAGACGTACTGATGTCTGTCTTGGCCAGTCTAGATTACCAGTAGACCACTTACACTCCAAATTTTAACGAGCTCATTAAATTGCCCATGTGAAATCTTTAATAAATCATAGAAACGGCTACCCTTTATGGATCTGTAAGATTACTCTCCATTAACATATTAACATATTTTTCTATTAACATGTTGTCTTCTTCCTCTTTGCTGACCTCCTCTCTCTCAGCAACCTCGACACAGAAAAGCTCACAGGTAATTTTCTTGAATTAAGATTCCTGAATGTTTTGCTGTCAACCTGACTCAAAACTTGATCTAAGTTGTCCTGTTGCCCTTGGTTTTGTGCTTTTGTTGGCTTCAGTTGTCAGTTAAGGGTCTTAACTCAAACCTACAGTAAGCATGCCCCCAGTTTTATTGTTACTAATCACTAATTATTTACACTGATTGCATTGATTTATTTCTACTGTCAGAATTAATTTCTCTGCTGTCATGTGTTAAATTCTGATCAGTGAGCAGATCAGTCACATAGCCTGTTGAAACTGCTTTGCAAATCTTTATACTTTGACCTACAGAGTACTTTACTCCACACCTGGGAGAATACGTCAATGTTTTGTCTGCACTGGAAAAGCTGAACGTCGCTGTCCTAAAGGCCATGGACAAAACTAAAGAGGTAGGTGGCCGTGCACCTCACCTTTGCACCATCTGTCATCTTTAACACCCTGCACACTCCTCGTGCCAACCTGCTGCTAAATTTTGGATTTCAAGACAGAATTTAAACGTAGCAAGGCAGCAGCAAGCTATTATCCACTGAAATAGCATTCAGGACATTTCTAAGCGTCTATTATCCCCCCCCAAAGGATTTGGCCAGACTTTTGTTTGTGCTTCAGCTGTCACTTTGAAAGTGTCTCAGAGGCCCTTAGAGACCCCTCAGCTGTGACAGAGATATGAAAGAAAGGGAAGTGGCTCCACATGAGCGGCTCTGCCTGCTCCTGCCCTGCTTCTGCTCACTGACACTACATTTGGAGACAGGCGTTCACAGAACCTTACTTCTTATAATGGCCCTGTCCAACAAGAAACCGTGACTTCATGTCAGCTCTCTGTGCTTGTTGGTGTGGTATGTCAATTGCGTCATTGCCACAGAAGGAAAAGATGAAGTAAGACAGATTCTGTGTCCTTTTAAACCAAAAGTTGAAATGTTTGGTTGATGAATGAGTGATCACTGCCTAAGCCTGCATAGATTGGATATAAATATGTTGTGGCCAGTGCCTAGTGGTCAAGCTAAGTGTAAGCAGCATGTATATTATGCATCCAAGATGTTACACTCTTATAGCTGCTGAGGCGCTCGCAGGGACTTGTAAACACTGGTAATGAGACTCTGTACAACTATACTGTTGTGCACAATGTTTTTCACTTTTGACCATAACAAACTTGACCCAGCATACATTTGAAGGACTGTGACATGCAGTATATGGCCAACTTCAGCATCAACCTACACGAGCACAAAGTTTTTTACAATATCATCTAATAACAGGACAAAAAAAAAAAAAAAAAAAAAAAACACATTAAAACAGTTTGGAAACTGTCTTGAAGTGATATCAGAAGGCTAGCCAGCAGCTATGGACAATCATGGATATTGTCTCAATTTTAATGGCATTATAAGACAGGTGTTGGCAGTATTTGTTGGCACCTGTTAGCCGTAGTATAAACATTTTGTATAAGACCCCCAAATACATGCACAAAATACCATGGACCCCATTTGAGAGGCTTTTGTCCTAAAGAATCTGCTCTGAGAAAATTTTGATTGTTAGTTGTAGAGATAACAAAAGCTTGTATCACCAAATTATGATAAAAAAAGCATCACTATAAATACCAATAAAAATTGCCATCCGTATACATTTCTTTGTTGCTCTATCTTCCAGAAAATGTCACAGAAGTTACATTAATTAATTACTTCCCCATTTGCTGGGAACTGCCAGTGTCCCTCTCAGAGATCCCTGTCATCCCTGAATGTAGTAATATGCACATTCCTGCACACAAACTCTTGTTTTATCACCTTCAGGTGGGACCCAGTGGGTCATCATTTTCTCGACTTGTACAGCCACAAATCTGTACATTGTTGTCCCCAGCATTTCCTGACAACCTGACACAGCATCTCATTAACGCCACGGGCTCAGATTATGAAACACGTTAATTAGAGCGTTGGAAATCCTGTTTTGCAGCTTCGTTAAGCAGAACCTTATAACAGTATACATGTATATTCCATTAGATGTAGAGAGGATTAAAGAGGGTACCCCTGACATGCACGGTGCATGAAAAGATTGGTCTGAAGACTTGCCGAGGCTTTAATCAAATTGCTTTGAGCACGCCGTCGAGATCAACATCAAAGAACTTCCGCTAAGACATAATCGATAGCTCAGCTCACTTCTCATCGATCCGTCCTAACCCCTCACATTAAGACAACTGGCAGGTAGCTGTTTCTTTTTTGGCAAGAGAATCAGGTGTAGACTGGGAATGGATGGAAGCCGGAATATGGATACAGACTCGTAATGAGATTGTTTTTTGTGGTATGCAGCAAATTCTCCCCTTTGATGCCGTTGCTGTGCAGGAAGTGGGCCTTAGTGATGTGTGTGACTATGTCTGTGAGTTCTCATGGGTGTTTTTGTCAGTCTGTACACATACACACACACACAGAAAGAGAGAGAGGGAGAGAGGGAAAGAGAGAGAGAGAGAGAGAGAGGGAGAGAGACATTTATTGAACACAGAGTGATATGACAGTAACCAGGGCTGACATAAGCCCCCTGGCTGTCTGACTGACCTGACGTCAGCTCTGTCCTCTAGAAACAGTCCAGCAGCATCACAAAGACACAGCTGTTTTTGCCAGCTACTGTTATCTCTGCTCCTGTTCCGTTTGTTTACCTCTTTCTGTTCCCCTCCATATCTTATAGTCTCTCAGCCTCAGTCTACTTTTTTTTGTTTTATCATTTGCTGTATATCTATATTCTCTAACATTGTTTTCCCATCTGCTTCGTTTTCTCCTTCACTCCCTTTTTCTCAGCCTTTTTTCTTCTCTGTATTGCTCTTTTCTTCCCCCCATCTCATGCATTTTTCATATTACCATTAGTCAACCAAAAGGCTCTCTTTGCCCCAAAGAGGCAGTTGCACCTTTCACCATGCTGAGATCAGCCTGACTTACTCAAGGCTTAACCTCGGCTGTTGCTAAATCAAAGACAAGCTGATCCTAGACCAGTGCTCAGAGGCCATAAGCACCCCTCTTTATGGCTACAGGAAAAAATATGGGTAACATTTTTATATAGACTGTGGTATGTAAAGCCTGCAGAAGAGAAACAGAAAAATACATTTATCCATGAAAGAAACAACAGAGCAGAATGTATTTTTCTGTTGCTGTGGCGCCTCAAGATAAAAAAGAATACATCAACTCTGGTGTTGCAGCTCCTCTTTCTTGAAGAGAAAAGGAGGAGAAATGAGAAACAGACTAAGGTTCATTACTCATGAAGTGCAGTGTGTGTGAAGGGAGAACGCATAGGAACAGGAGGATTCCTATAAAACGATCTCGTTGGTTGTCATTTTTCAAATCACCCATCCAATATGTCCTGCTGTCAATTTCTCTGAACTCTATTTTGCTGCACCACAGGGTGGGGATGGTTGGGGGTGGGGAGTCATTTTCCGCAAAAATGAAGCTGGCAAAGTTGTGTTCATCTGGAAGAACACAGCAACAACAGCAGCAACAGCCGGTGTACTGAGGATTACTGATCCACATCTCCAAAAGATTAATTTTTCAAATGGTGCCAGACATCCATGCATCATCATGATACAATCACTTTCCACCTTTCATGAATAGTCAACAACAGAGCATTTTCACCACGCATGCAGCGTGTACTCATGAATGCCTGGCAGAAAATCAACAAAATGACATTCTTGACCCGTTGTGCAGATGACTGAGGGTGCATGCAAGCATGTCTGGAGTGGTTTATTCAAATTCTGGAGCAGATACTGCTTTAGCTAATTTAGAAGCAGGTGAGAAAATTGACATTTAGACTCAGGTGGCACCAAGTAACCACATGGAGATGCCTGAAAATGCAAGTCTTGGTTTTGTACCAAGCACTTTGTTTGGAGTGAGAGTGCAATCTGAACCAGTGCTATTAAACAACCGCAAAACACAATATAAAGGTATACGGAGATGTGTTTAGGAGTTTTAGGGGATATCTGATAGCCAGCATTTACCCTTGCTTAGAGTGCATAATAAAATAAACACAACCCATAGTCTAGACAGATAATCCTATTCAGCTACTTCTTTGTACTGCTGATATCAATACCAAAGAAAGAGAAATTCACATATTAAGATAAAGTACAGACAAGCCAGTGAGACTTGGACATTGTCAGCATTGGAATCTGATTCATTTTGACTCCCATGGCTGCCAAAATCTCTGAGCGTGTAGGAGAACAGGTTGCCAAAACTGTCCAATAAACAAGCTACTTGGGCTTTTGTTTCCAATCTCTTGTAATTGGATAATGTGAACCTAAATAAACCTGATGTAAAAATGCAACAAACTTATTCCTCATTATAAGAAAACAAACTGTAGCACCTTAACATCCATAGACCAGGTCTATTTCTTAGGTCATGTGAGTAATAATAAAGATAATATTGTTTTTTTCCCCATTTGTTGATTCCTTAATGTTTTCTCCGGCTCTGCCATCCAGGAATATCAGGGCTCCTCGGTGCTGGGTCAGTTTGTGACCCGCTTTTTGCTGAGGGAGACCTCCACTCAGCTGCAGTCCCTCCAGTCGTCACTAGACTGCGCTATGGAGGCCGTGGACGAGCAGAGCTGCAGGGGACAGAGGATACTGCAGAAGCCCGAGGATCTGCCCATCCAGAGGGTGGCCAAGCGCCCCAGCCGACGCATCCAGAAGAACATGTGTCTCTCCCCTACGGACCCTTACTCTGGCATGCTCACCACAGGTAAACACTCACACTCTTTCAGGATCGGTGGTGTTAAAATAAAATCAGTGTGAAAAAGAAGTGACTGAAGATTCTCCAGAAGTGATACCAGAAGCAGTTTTTAGCTGTCAATGGACTCAAGAGAACAATTGGTGCAGTGCAAAAAACAAAAAACAAAAGCACTATTCTGAAATACCGCCAACCAGGCATTCTGTGTTGTGATGTGATGTGATGTGCTGATGTTGTTGTTTCCTGGGTCAGGGGTCAGCGTGGAGCCAGACAACCACTGGAGCTCCCAGATCAACCGGCTGCAGCAGCTCATAGACAAACTGGAGTGTGAGGTTTGTAACGGGTTTGGTTGCTTTTGGCAGCATGAGGCTACTGGGACTCTGTGTAATTTGTAATAATAACTTCAACGCCAATGCTGGGCGAACATAATACAGAGTAACAGATGCCAGTTACTAGGCACTTTTATTTAAAGTGTGTGTCACTGTATCAGTATGGATGGCATCGCAATCAAGGGCTGGAACTGGAGAAAGTGAGGCGCACAAGGCTCAAAGCATTGCAGATATTGGAGGAATGCCATCATGAATGCTGATTTAAGACATGTTGGCCTGTATAATATGGCAGGACCCTAATTGGAATGGAAGCTTTTAAACTGGCAGCATCGCTGGCATGCTGCACTGTCATGTTGGTATACTGGGTTTGTTCCTGTCTGAACCACCCACATGTGCATCCATGGTACTGCATTTCATGAGGGCAGATGCCTGCCAAAAATTTTCCCTCAGGAGACAGAGCTGCTCTTTGCAAATATCAGGTGTACTTACATAGGCTCGGTTGTTATGGACAGAAATGTCAAGCAAACCCTAGGAGTCCTACTTTCTGTTTGCAGATATCCCTTTTCAGATGTCTTGCAGATACTTTCTGTTTGCAGAAATACCGAGCATATCCGTAAGGGATCCCGCATGGCATCAGATGGGATGATTTGTACAAAGTGCATGAGGATTGAGCCCCACACTGTACATGCCATACTGTGTTATAGATAGGCCTACTTATCATTATGCATAAGGGATAAGTGTCTGAGTGTGTATTGAGCTTCACTCAGACTGGACACTGAGCAGAGGTTTTATTGACGTGTTGTACAGCATCATGTCAATAAAACCTCACAGTGGATACAGACGCAGTTGTTGTAAGGATACATGCGATTGATATATTGATTTTTTCCCCCCAAAAAGATTAATTAATCGTTTCATCTTTAAAAATAAAACAAAATAATATCAAAAATTCATCACAAGTTACCGGAGCCAAAATGTGTTTTCATTTTATAAGGATAAGAAACAGTGAAAAGTCAGAAACTGTACCCATTTTTACTTGATCAGTTACTGAAATGATGATCAAAATTCATACCGATTTTTGTGTCAATCAGCTGATCAGCTGAAAAACTGTTTCACCACTAGTATCAACATATCAGTGCTACACAGAGAGAAAAGATATTCTGCTCTCATGTTACCTGCCATAGGTGAAATATCTTTCTAGGTGTTTTAAACGCCTCGGGGCTCTGCTCTGGGATTAATGTTGTCTTTAATCCGCAAGCATTACAATTTAAAGCAACACTGATCTAAAAATTTTTGAGGCGTTTTTTTAAGATCGGAGATTGGAGCTTAGCAGGAAAACATAACGAGCCTGCTGCCTAATGTGTTAATTATTTCATTTTCTTATCTTTGCCATGCAGAGGGAAGAACACAAATAGCCGCCCTGCTCAGGGCTGCGTCGAGGCTGTTGGAGGGTTAATACGAAAATGGCGATCTCTTCCTTGTGAAAGTCAATGCTTTGTGACAGGCTGTAACTAGAGGCCATACTTTTCCAGGATTTGGTTCAGGCAGTTCTGCAGTTTGACGCTTGTTCTGCTCATGACTGACTAAAATATTCATGTCTCCATTTTCAGAGCCCACATCTTGAACCTCTCAAAGAGGACACATTAGCAGGCACATATAAATCGGTGAGTCCAACTTGTGCAAAATATAGATACTCTCCTATGCTATGATAGTGTTCATATCTTTGTTATGTCATGTGTTGTTGTGTTGTGTGATTTACACAGACATTGGAAACCTGGAAATTGCTCTAATAAAGGCACAGAACATCGACAATAATCCTGATCCATCTGATCCATCCCTGTTATTTCTAGACCGGGCGATCACATTTGTTTTCTCTCCTCCCTCTGCAGAACATTCTTCTGGTCCAGAGGCAAATGTCTGTGAAGGAGAGGGAGGTGGAGGATTTTCAAGAAGCTCTGAAGATCTACACAGATGCCACGAGCAGCCAGCCAAACAACCTGCAGTATGTCTGACTCTCTGCCTGAGAGGCTTTTTGTCTGATTCAGCAGGGTTTCCAAAGGCCGAGGAATTTCAGGGTGTTTTGAAAAGCCTGTTCTGGACAGGGGAAAGCCAGGGAGTGTAGTGAATCCCTGGGACAAATCTTGGAATATCAAAGAATTTCATCAGCCTCAATTAAGACCTCAGTGTCTGTTTAAAATTTTGGTAAAGGAAAAAGAATAGATTATTTCATGTTCATATAGAAATCATGGGAATTAAACATTTTATGGAAAAGTCGTTGAATTTTACATATGAAACAGACTGGGAACACTGTTTAAGATATGACTATTAAATCACCTCTGTTTTACCGAACATCAGTCACACCCTCCCTAACATCCCGTCTCACTCTCCCACCTCCCGTCTCTCTTAGCATATCAATCCAGAACCTGCCTGACAGATCGTGCTTCATCATGTACGAGTTCTGGCAGGATCGCCTGTCCTGGATGAGGTAGGGCCACAGAACTTCACGACACATCACAATATAAAATTGATAGTTTTTTTTTTTTTTTCTATAAGAGCTAAAAACCTGCCTAGGAACTCTGGCCACCTTGTAGAAATTAGATTCTCATGCCAGAATTTGCTTGGCACGCTGAGCTGCTCCAGGCCGCTTTTTCAGTCGTCATCAGCTTGTTGAGAAGGAACTGAGCGTCTCGTCTGTTTCATCGCCCTCTCTCTCCTCAGCTACCTGCAGTCGCCCATCAGTAAGACCTTCCAGCGCTGCATTATCGACTCGCTGGAGGAGCCAGAGATGGTCTCCACCATGCTCCTCCCAGGTACGAGCCAAATTCAGCATATGCCAAAAACCTACTCAGTTGTACAGAAAACATCTTATTTCTCTTCTCGTTCTTCTTCTTCCTCTTTTTCTTTTTTTCCTGATGAATCGATGACTCTGTTTTCTGTTGAACTTTTCTCAGATGGCGATAAATGCTTCCTGAAATACTACAGTTTATGTTGTGTTCCAGTTAGTGAGTTGCTTTATATACATAGGATTTTTTAGTTGTTCAAAGGACTACATAGCAAATGAACTAAAGCTATAAAAATCTTTCTAATTCAGACGCTTTATGGGTGAAATGTCTCTTTTGCAACTATTTAGAGTGAATTCCAGCCTTTTGTGAAATTAATACTCCAGTGTTTTGGGCAAATTACCTTTTTTTCCAACTTACCCAGAATGAGACAAGATGTTCAGTACCATTTTCACCTCTATACGTCCTGTGGTTTGTTTCCTATGGGTAGAATTTCTTGTTAGCTTAGCGTAAAGACTTGAAGTCTATGGGAGTCGTTAGCGTAACAATGGCAAAGTGAAAAAATAAACCATACAGCAACTCCGAAGCTGTCTTATTGAAGCTGTCTGTGGATCACTGTGATAGACAGAAGGATAAATGTGTCCAGAAGCTATAGTTTCACCATCTAACTTTTCTTAAAACGACTCTCAGTTTTAAAAAACATTCTGAAACATTGGCATATTCCTTTAAGGATGAATATTGAGTGATGCTGCTCTGTCTCTGCCCGTGGTCAATATTTCTCTGTCTGGCTCGAGCATAGAGCATGAAACATTGATCCTTAATTGTTCTTTTCCCTTTGCAGCCTCTTGGTGGATTATGAACAACAACTGACAGGGCAAAGCTGCTGCCGCTCAACACAGCTGAAGTAGGAGGAAGAGGGGGTTGTGTTATTGTATTTATTTGTTTGTTTCTAATGGTTCCTTTGACCTTCACTTTTTCCTCATGGCATGACCGGGATCGTTTCTGCAAAACTACGCTGCGCTGTTCCAAAAAAGAGAAAAATCCTATATAACTCAGACTGCTTAGCTGAGTCAGTCACCAAACAAAACAATAAAAAAAAATCTTGGGGAGAAACAACTGAGATGATGCAATATTTTTTGTGTTATTGGACTTACTGTGCCATTGTTAATTTCACAATATTGGCACATTTCTTACGAATCATTTACTCTTTCTGATTTGTAAATAGAGAGGCAGCGAAAACAGAAAAAAAAAAATGAAAAAGGTACTTGCATGATTTCTAACTTCTCAGTGCTAGTTTATTTCAGTCAGTCAAGACTACATCTTAGGATAGATGAATAGCGTCACCCGTGCCACAAAAATAGAAACACATGATCAACCATCACTCATTCTTCAGTACAGACAAAAAAAACAAAAAAAACAAAACAGAAATAGCGGTAGGGTTAACCTGCATTTCCCCTCGTTCTCTCAGTGGTGTTGTGCAATGTCGTCTCCTTCAAAGCTTTGCAACCAGGCATCTTTATGCTGATGGATTAGGTGGCTGTTAGGTAGAATGTAGATAATGAATGGTTTTGGTCCACACCTAAACTGTTACCATACGTGTATGACTCCTGCACTTTAGTTAAATATGAACCATGGACCTAATAGTTTGAACTGAAGATATTTATCGTAGATTCTCTTCTGAAACGTCGGGAGTCACCCTGTACTGTAAACGTCCAGCTGTTTTAATCCTGTCAAGAACAAAACACACTGCACTGGAGTGTGGTGAAGCTTTAGCGGACTATTAGGATCAAGCAAATAATCGTGCGGACTGACGGTACTGTTATTGTAGAGATTAAATGAAAACCTTCAAAGCCATTATTTTGCATTCACAGCGTCTATTCACAAGAGTTGTTTTGTGGTACACACGAATAGAGGTTTATACTTTGTGTACAAAAATTAAGCAAAAACTGTTATACATAATGATATTAGAAAGAGAGTCTATTATAAAGAGTTGTACCGCAGGTGGGGAAGAGGGAATTGTTGTAAATGTAAATGTGCAATAGGATATTGAGCTTTGACTGTTGTGATATGGGGGAGGAATGAATGTGTCCACGTTCTCCTTTGTGAGTGTTCATCGTTTCTTTTATGGAGAATATACAGTTGTTATGTGGATGCTATGTTTATTTTCTGGCATGAAATAAAATTCATGACATGATTGTTTCTGCATAAGTTCTCCATTTTCTCCAGTGTAACGGCAAGTTGTTAGATTGGGGGAAAAAATATATTGTACACTGACGAGACTGTAATTATCAACTGCCTCAAACTGTGAATGTTTTTTTTTTTTTTTTTGATGAGTTATTCTTATTAAATTAAACACAGCAACACAGATAAAACATATTAATCACAGAATTTGGCACCAGCAGAGAAAAAGCCATATAAAGGCCATATGTACCAGACATGCCCATATCTGCTTCAGAGCATACACATAAATGGTCAAATTATAGCTCTGTCATGACAGAGGAGATAGAAGGAGTGAAAAGTTGACAACCTTTATATGTGAATAAGGTATAGTAGGGACACACTGCGTATATACGTTATAATTATCAGCAGGGGTGAATAATGGGTTCTCTTTGAGTCTGAAGCTTTTTAAAATTGGATGTCAGCCGCGAGCTGTACCAGAATCCTATTTCGCAACAGCCTTCAAAGAAAGAGATAAAAAAAAAAAAAAAAAAAAAAAAAACAGGAAATAATTTCCCGTCTCTCTGGCTGAATTAGGCTGACACTTTGAAATTCACTGTAAATATATTAATAATAAGTTCGTAATAGGAGCAGCTGGAACCTTTGGAAAAGATGTCCAAAAAAAAAAAAAAATTGAGGAACGATTTTAAAAGTCCCCGTGTTGAATCTGAGTCAATTAGCTTCGTCATGCTCTTCAGGTTTTGCTTTTTTTTTTTTTTTTTTAACTGATTTGTTCCTCCTCACATGCTCCTCAGCTGAAGCGGCTCTGACCTTGGCTGGCCAGTACTCACAGCGTTATGTTTAAAAGAAAGTTGATACAAGGAGGTTCAAGTTTCTTGTCCTCTGGGTTTTTGGTGCAGGCAGCTCATATCTACCACCAGCATCTGAAGTATTAATAGTAGATCCAAAATTGGTAACCGTCTTCTTTACAGTGGCTTTAATGTACTGTAAAAAATACTGTTGTCTTAACCTGGCCATTAACAAACAGGCAGTGTGTAAATAGTACAAGTACAGTAGTTAGTCACAGTTTCCCTAATACATAATCCACTTTCAGCACAGCCTGTTTTATTTATGAGGGAGATTTTCTTGTGTCTCTTGTGTTGTGTTGCCCATCCCTAAGTGGATATTCAGGTTAATGCACTGAGATAAAACCACTGTCAAGTGTAACCCCGCACTGGTCAACTGTAATTAGAGGATGACATTATGCAGAATGGCATTAACATGGATGCATAATGCTATTAATGTCAGGTGTTTGTGTGTGTGGGAGGAGATTCTGCTGCTGTTTGAGAGGGCATTACTCTGAAATCCAATGTGACACTTGCACACTGCAATCAATCTCCATCATAACAAGTCATTTAGTCAGTTTTTTTTCTGCTTAGGTGAAAAAACATGAGATAATCGCGCTTGTTTCCAGTGCCATTCAAATATTTTTCTGAATCAAGTGTCATTTTTTGGGCTGATGTGCCTAGTTTTCAGTTTAGTTTCATCATATTTATACTCATTCATGGAGCCTTTATCGGAGTGGGATTATCTCACTGCACTGGTATTTTTCCTATTTGTTCTAAGAAAAACAAGATTTTTTAAGGCTGAAGATGAGACTTTTTTCACACGGCAGGCAGTTTTGACCGGAGCCTCCTGCCAGTATCTCTCTCCCTGCCAAGATAAAACGAACCGCTCGACCATGATGGACACTATAGGAATTGTAGATAGTGGAGGCAGGAGGTCTGTTGTAGCTGCAGTCTTTCACAGAGAGAAAAAAAATCCTCTCACACTGGATCTCGAGCCCTAATCCTTCCCCAATGCTATTTTCTGCTCTCTGACAGTAGGATTTCTGCAGGGACATTGTGGCCAAAACAACTGCCTGCAATGTGGGCTATAAAAGCTACCATGTAGGCCTATACCTCCATTATATAAGCATCAAGCATCAGTGCAGTTCTGCGTCACTCAAGGAAATCTTCCCTTTTTCTCTGTTACTGTATGTGTACGTTCAATGCTTTTCCAGGAGGAGGTAATGATAGATTTGAGCACCATTACAGGTAATGCTATTATATGCAATTTTCAGGTGCAGATTGCTCAGTGAGCAATCCATTTCCACAAAAGACAGAGCAGATATTAAGTGCAGGGCGGGCAAACCGGAAAGGCCAATCAATACACTGTGGAATTCTTGTGCCATTTGTGACGTTTGTGACAGAAAAGACCCCCCCCCGTCCCCACAATGTTAATGCACCTGAGTCATTATGCGGCTATTTTGATTAATTATGGGTGTGCAGGTGTGTGTGAGCGCGTTTGTGGAGAGTAGGGAGTAAACGGCGAGTGTAGGCAAAGTGTGTGTGTGAGTGTGTGTGTGTCAGAGAGAGAGAGAGGGAGAATGAACGAGTTAGAGATAGCGAGATAGCGAGAGCCAGAATGACACAGAGAAAATTGAGAAAGGGAGAGAGAGAGAGAGAGAGAGAGAGGGAGAGAGAGAGAGAGGGAGACGGAGTGTGTAAACATACAGAGACATCAGCAATGAAAATCAGGGTCAGCTGTCAGGGCACATTGATGCCAGCGGGAAGGCAAACCAAGCAGAAAGGTTGAGGGCTGATCTCCTGAGCAAGAAGAGACAACGGCATACAGTACACTCACAAACACAAACCCATACACCAGTGGCTAGATTTGTTATAAATCAGGAGAACAGAGGGAGGGGTGGGGGCTGGAAATTGATGGTGAGGTTTTAGAGAATGCAGCGGTGGATACAGTAATGCATCTTCTACTAACATTTACAAGGCCAGCTTAGTGACAGCTGATCAAGGAGGGATTATCGACAGCCCGAGGTACAAAAATATATTTCTGGAATTAGAAGGCGTTTGATCTATCTTATCAGATGGGCTCCGCTGACGAGTTTTCATCAGTTCCATTTTGCTGCAGTAGCCTTGGCGAATGACGCAAACACAAGTGGAGGAGTACATCTGCTCACAAACAGAATAATTAGTGAGCTTCTGGGATTGTCAGAATCAGTGCAAACATGTCTGAATGAAGCAGAAATTAAGACATGACAATGCAGCTATGAGATAACTTCAAGTCCCTGTTATTGCTAGAC
Source organism: Myripristis murdjan (assembly GCF_902150065.1). NCBI lineage: Eukaryota > Metazoa > Chordata > Actinopteri > Holocentriformes > Holocentridae > Myripristis > Myripristis murdjan. Next base: position 14,423,132 of record NC_043986.1, on the reverse strand, counting down.
CAGCTGAATTGGCCTCGCAACAGATGTAAAAATTGTCTCCGACATTTGCAACACAGCAAACGTCAGCGCCGCAAAGAGTAAAGCAGTGAGTATTTTGCTGTAAAAAAAAAACTAATTTCATCATTATGGTATCACAAGTCTGCTCGTCTATCACTTACAAAACTGAGGGCTGATTGGAGTAAATACTGTTTAGACTCAACTGACAAAAAAATCAGACTGAGGATAAAAGCCACGTGGATTCAACCTCCAAATTTTGTGCTTATGCCACAGTTTTTGTCAGCTGAGTCTCGAGGGTCCTCACATCAATGCAGTTTTACATAGTGCGCTTTTAAAGTCACAAATAGACAGCAAATGACTTTTTCAACTTGTTAGCTACATGTCAGAATACTAACCCGAATAAATGTGTCCCTGTTAAGGGAGCCTCAGACATCCCCAACGAATGACCCCTGGGTATTTATGATCATTTTCAACTGAAAGGAAGAGCTGGTGTTTCTTCAGCAATCACATTTTGAGGCACTTGCTGGATACTGAGCTACAGAGAAACACTTGACCAACAACAGAGAAGCTGAGTGGTTTGAAGAGCAGATAACAACCTTAAGAGCCTGCACATCATTTGGCCTCTTTGGAGCCAAAGGCACCATACTGAGAAGTTCACAGAATCTGCAAAGGAGCAGAAAATGACTGAGAAACATAAAGGGAAAGGTGAGGAAATACAATAATAAAAAAAAAAGTATAGAAGCAAAAGAGTTCTCTCTTTTGCTGGATGAGGGAGGTAAAATATGAGAGAGGTAAAATAAATGTAATTTGCAACAAGAGTCATTACGGAGGGATCGAGTGGCTTTATCATTAATTTTATCAGAGGGAAACGGGGGAAGCTTTGGCAGAGGACGTGCAGTGAAAAGAATGATGAAAAGAAATATAGACCAGCGAGCGGGATGTCAGCGGGGGATTGAGTTGGGGAGGAAGAGCTGGAGGCTCTTTGAAAAGCAGAGGGATGTTAAATTGGCACATTCAAAGTCCCTGTAATAAAAGGTGGAAAAGAAGAGAGGAAAAATGTAGAAGACGAAATCAGGAAAAGATGAGAGAATGAGAAAATATAGGACAGTGGAGACAGAGAGGACAAAGCCGATGATGATGAGCAATAAACAACAAAAAGCACAAAGTGACCCCTCTGTATGAATGAAGAGAAAATCGACCTTCAGATTTAGACCAGGCCCATTAACACCACATCTACTTGCAATGGACCACTGATAAAATTTAAAAAAAACTTAAAAGTGCCTGTCATGCAATGGAGGAAAATATTTGAGGACTCGACGGCTCTGATCTTCTGCCTCACATTAGGTCTCTGTAGGAAACCGATGCTCAGTGATGAAGAATTTATCACAACGATGTTTCTGTCTTTCTCCATTATAAACAGAAAGCAGCAGTGGTACAAGGAAAGAGATATCCATCATAGAAAAATGTAGGAAAGACGTAGGACGAGGGATCGGAGGACAAGAAAGAAAGAAGAATGGATAAAGAGAGAGGAAAGAGAGAAAGAGATTGCCTGGTGAAAAGCGATGGGAAGGAGATGGAGATGGAATGGATGCAAATAAAAGACAGGTGGAGGAAATGGTGAAGGGAAAAAAAACTAAGATGACATTAAAGATACCAAACAATAAGAAAGTGGAGATTAAGAGAGAATAAAGATTGAAAAAAAGGGCATCAAAAATAAATTAAAGCAGAAAAAGAAAAATGGAAAAAGGTTGAAAATAAGAATGGAAAATCAGATGCACACAGGACACAATACCACTGACAGAAAGCAGAGGATAAGAGGAGAGGGAGGAAGGTCGGGGAATATTATGAAAGACAGATGACTGGCATACTGGGAGATAGAGGATGAACTTAGACAGGCCGCAGGGAGAAAAATCATGAACAAGGGACGAGAAGGGGAGAGACTAGAGCCGATAAATGGCGAGATAAAAGTAGAAAACACAACCGGATGGCAGAGAGAGGAGGAAGGAAAAAGATGTGTGTGTGTGTGAGAGAGAGATGGATCTTATGATGGAGGTGGTGCAGCGGCCATACAAGCCTCTAGGCTTTATTTCAAAGGACGTCTTTGGGCCGGAGAGGAAGAGGCAGCGGGGTCAAGAGGTTACTAGGTAGGAGGGAAAGGCAGAGGATGGTGAGGACTACAGGGAGACTGAAAAAGAAAATAAATATAGTGAGAAGGGCAAAGCGAAGCGTAGAGATGGACGGGTTAAAATCAGGAAGATCGAGGGGAAAGTAATTGGATTTATTTATTCACACAAAATAAAATACATGAAAAAGCAACGAGAAAAAAACATGGTTGGAAACTTTGACAGGGTTATGAGAGTCAGTTCTCCATAAATCAACATATTAGTGTATCCAGTTTGGCAGAGCAGGTCAAATAAGACCAATGACAACAAAAAGACAACACAACTAGGTGGGCAAAAAATACAAGTAGGGAAAAAAAACAAAACAGACACTCACCACAGGACACAAATAGACTCCTTCATCTGTGTGGGTTTGAGCGTGAGTGCGTGTGAGTGAGTGTAAGTGTGTGTGAGTGGTAGTGTGATCGATGGGGGATGGGAACAAAAAGAAAACAAACTAAATCAACCGCGGAGATGTAACTTACAGTCATATTGGTTGACGTCTACTTTGTCTGATGCAGTTAAAGGTGGAAAAATTATTTCAACATTCTACAGTAAATTACCACCGCATATTAAACACATTAGCAAACTAGGCCTAAATTCACGTATAGTGTACAAAAATGTAGTTTCATATACACACCAAGCACAGACCAACACAGTGTAGAACATTTAGCGCATTCACTCCATTCATTTTAAAGGCAAATGTCATACAAATATATTACATTTCTGTTTAGACTAAAGGTTACAAGTTTTTTTTAAAAATTGATCATTAGTTTGAAACAAATTCCAATCTTTATTTTCTTAATTTTTAATGCAACAAACAGCTGGACTATTAACCTTAAAACACAGTGGGAGCAATATGGTGGGACCCTGCGCAGGGGTTTCCAAATTTTTTCAATGTTCTGGACCCCTAAGTCGACTTTATTCAAGCTCTGGAGCCCCATTTAAAGTGATCTCCCCCCACAGACACCCTGATATGACAGGTTAGGTCATACTTGAGCACTGATAGATTCAAAATGGGGAGATTAAAATGTGACGTCAAAGTAATTGCTTCTGATGAATTCATTGATGGTGAAAATAAACTTTTTTACTCAAAGACCCCCGAGGGCCACCGAACCCCACTTTGAAAACCGCTGGCCAAAATGATGTCCCATGCCTCCAAACCTCCACAAGAGCATGCTGAGGTGTTTTTCTCACATGATGCTGGTGTGGAGGGGTAGGTGAGGGCTGAAGTGACTGTGTGCGGAGGAGATCTCTGTCACAAAGCCAGCGGAGCGAGCTGAGTGCTCCAGTGGAGGTGGCAGTGGAGTGTAGGATCGACTGAGCAACAGCAGCGTGACTGCCAAAACACAGACGGGACGACTCACAAGTCTTGATGTTGAAGCTGTGCTGCCTGTATAACCCAGTGATCTAACCAAAAATGTGTTTTATTATTATACCACCACTGTACATTACAACTACACCATCACAAACAAGCCTACAGCTGAATACAAAAACAGATTTAATAACAGGACATTTCATTGTTACACTAAAAAAAATATAAAATAGAAGATATCACATCTTTGTTTAAATGCTTTTACGCTCTTACGCATGCGCATGGCTCTGCGTCTTTAAAATCTCCCATGATCCTCCTCCTAGTTTTAGACGGACAACTGTTTAAAAACAGCAATGCCGATTCATTAAAGGCATTAAATTCATTAAAGACGACGTTGTAGCCACGATGCAGCATAATTTGTGATTATTTATATAATCCTGCAAAATCATTTACACGTGTTTTGACACCGTTATTGATATACCTCGCTGTCCGGCACCCTATAAATACGGTGTTTAGTTCATTGAACATCCGGGCATTCGGAAGGCTTGCACTCTGGGCTACTGGCAGGGAACAGCGTTTCTCCACTTCCGCCCAGGGGAAAGTCCCCGGACACGCGGCAGAAAGTGCCCTGGGTGATCCCAGCGTCGGACTGCGCCCCGCTGGCCTCAGCCGAGACGTTCACCCGAACCGAGCTGGGCGGTGGCAGGTCGACTTTGTCAGCATGACAGGCATGCGAGCAGGCGGCGACTCGCGCACGACCAGAACGGGGCTCATTCTCGGAATGCACATTTTGCATTAACACAGCCTACTTATGGAGGATCACTGTTTAATGCAGCATGTTGAGGATAAACCCTCTAATTAACAGCGAAATGCCCAATAAGTTAATTATACTACCACAGACCCTTAGTACTAGTACCACTATTTATTCTCCTGCTGCTGATGCTGTTATTCTTCCGCCAGTCTATATAGCTCTTGAGTAATTTCTGTACAGTGCCTGCTAAGCTTTTTTTTTTTTTTTTTTTTATTTTCTGCTGTTATTTAGCTATATAGTCAAATTAACTAATTCACTTATTTTACGACGCCTGCAACATGAAAGTCGCTCAGCCAACCACACTGAGAACAGCCGAGAGGTTTATTTATCATCCTATTTCCTGGAGTTGGCGTGGAGCAACCCGAAGCGCCTCGAGGTCTAATTTATCACAGGTGAAGGTCGCCATCTAGTGGTTTTATGTATGTATAGGTACAAGTTAGCCGACAATGGGGGCCTGCTTTGCTCCTATGCCAATTTGTTTTTGGGCTTGTGGGAAGAAAAAAATCCATCTTTTCTAATGTTAACCCTTTTCAGGACAAAATAGTGTGGTGGGGCCGTTACTTGGATGATGTTATCATCTTCTTTTCTGGCACAGAGAAAGAGCTGGTAGATTTTCATACATATATATCAACACAACCAATGACAGTCTAAAATTGAGCTTGGAATATGATAAACATACCATTAACTTCTTAGACCTCTGTATCTCCAAGGATGACTAGGGTTACCTGCACACTTCCATTTTCAGGCAAGCCACAGACAGAAACACCTTACTCCATGCAGACAGTTTCCACCCTCCATGGCTGATTGACAATATCCCCTATGGACAGATTCAGAGATTGAGACGCATTTGTGACGATGATGGGGACTTTCTCTCTCAATCTGAGGACATGCAACAGCGCTTCAAGCAGAGAGGTTACCGTCCCAAGGTCCTCACTCAGGCCCACAACAGGGCAGTGTCCCTTGAACGATCAGAATTGCTCCGCCCCAAACCCAAACAGGAGCAGGCCCAAAAACCATACTTTGTCACACGCTATAGTAGAGAAGCTGTCCAGGTGAAACGGATCATCCAATGAAATTGGGCCATCATTGAAAGTGATGCTTCACTACGGGAGATATTCACAGAGCCTCCTGGTATCTGTTTCAAAAGGGCTCCTACAGTCAGGGACAAACTTGTCAGGAGCTACCTTCCAGGTCCCAAACATAACACTTGGCTACGCCAACCCAGGGGGAACTTCCGCTGTGGTCACTTTAATTATTGTGAGAACATGGTGAAGACTGATCATTTTCATGATGTGTTCACTAATAAGAAGTATCAGATCAATGGCTTCATCAATTGTAATGTAACCCATGTAGTGTACCGTCTTGAGTGTATCTGTGGCTGCTTTTATGTAGGCCTCACTAAGAGGAGGCTCCGTGACAGGGTAGCAGAACATCGCTATGCCATTCGTACTGGGAACCTCAACTACCCCATGGCCAAACATTTCAAAGAAGCTAATCATGTCAGCGATGCTACCCTTAAGGTGACTGGTATAGAGGTTATACTTCTTGATGCCAGGGGAGGCGACAAAATTAAGCGACTCAAACAAAGAGAGGCTTACTGGATTCATGCCCTTAAGGCAACCAGTCACCCAGGCCTTAATGAGGATTTTGACCTCTCTTCTTATCTTTAATGAATGTTTTGTTTATGTTGGTCAGAGTATATCATTTTTTTACTCACTTGCTTCCATTATTTTCTAAATATTATGTAGGACAAATGTTAGAATTTGTTTTTCATTCATTTGCTTCCATTTCTATGTTTCTACACCCCCGGAGGACACCTGCGCCATTGCACCACTCAGCCCTCCCACCTATGGGCGTGGACAGATGTCTATAACTTCCTCCATTTGTCTTCCCATTCTTGATGCCGAACACCTTGAGAAAGGCCGCATGGCCGAAATATGTCGGTGGTTTTAATGTTTAAGCCCTATTAATTAAAGGCCTTTTAAACCTATTAATTCACTTGAGTGCCTGGATTGTACTCCTTTTTCCTCTTTTCAGTTGAATTTATGTCTGGAAATAAACCGGACCAGCCTTGTTTGCAAACTTCTGCTATTTGCTCGGTATTTTACTTTGCATTAATTACCCTCGCTGAGATTTGTGAGTAACATTTTCAGACATGACTTTAATGACATCAATCATTTTGGGGTAAGTGCCCCGTTTCATTATGATGATGATGATGATAATACTAATACTAATACTAATACTACTAATAAAGTAACAACAACAACAACAACAACAACAATAACAACAACAGCAATACAACTACTACTACAACAACTACTGACAATAATAATATTAATAATAATAATTTATTATTATGATTATTTTGGATTATATATTGCATTTTGTGTGCAAGAAACACCACTGATCAATACATGAGGGGGAACTATGATGGTTGGTGATTTTATCACTGCACCCAGAACAGTTTCTGATCACTTGATACTCTATTTTTATTTTTATCTGGTGGGTAACTAAAGCAGATGATAGTGCACGATACAATACACACTACTTGGCAGATTACTGTGGAAAAGTTTGTTCTTCAGGCTGTGCTCTGGTGATTTGAATCAGTAAAAGCAAAAGTTTGGTAGATCGAGGAGTTCAGTGATTGCTAATAAACAAAGCGTTACAAACGTTACAAGCTGGTTAACTTGCTGATCCTGTTTGGTAGACCCCACTCCCCCCGGGCTGTGTTGTGTGATCACCTTAGGCACTGGAATGCTGAGTGGGTGTGGTCATGGTAGGGCACCATAGGCCCTTGCATCACTTAACTAAACTTATTTTATCATATAATTTACTCAGCTACACCGTGGACACAGCTGTTGCAAAAAAAAATATACCAGAAAATGCCACAGTGTTTATGGTGTGTGTTTGATAAAGTTTATTTCTACAGTGGAAACAGCATCAAATCAGTTTGTAAAAAAAAAAATAACAACTTCAGCTGGTCTAATATCACCCATGTTGTCTCTACTGGCTAGGTGTTTTAGTTCTCCATTTTCTCTCTGGTGTCACCTTTCTGCATGAGAGAGGAAGAACAAAGACACTTGCTGTTACACTTTTGAGCCACCAGGGGGGGCATCGGGCATACAGCATCCTTGGTGAGACACATCAAAGCACCCACATACACACACACACAGGAACGAACACACACACACAGCATTAGCTTTGGCAGCATACAGAAAGATGACAGCGTCACATGGTGGCCCCTCCGAACGCTGCCTGCAAATGACCTACTTCCACCTCTGAGCTATCCCATCATTCATTTGGAGTGGGCGTAGGCTCAGGCTGCAGCATCACGACATCAGGCTCCACAAAGGTCCACCTCCTCCCTGCTCTGGTGTACTGGAGAGAGAGAGAGAGAGAGAGAGAGAGAGAGAGAGAGAGAGAGACAGTCAGATGAGACCCAGGTTGTTTGGAAGCGGGTGTCTGAATTAGAGAAGGAGAGAGAGTGTGTGTGCATGTGTGTGTGGGGGGAGAGAGACAGGGAGAGAGTGCCTGAGGGATACAGAGAGACTCAGCAAGAGAGAGAGAGAGACTGGGAGAGAGAGGGGCAGTGTGTATGAGTGTGTGTGTGTGTGTGCATGAGAGAGAGAGGGAACAAGAGAGGAAATTGAGGCAGGAGAAGGAAGAGACCATAAAGGAAGGGAGGAAAAGGGACAAGAGGGAGAGAAGAGTGGGGGACCCAGAGGAGAGAGAGGATGGCCGAGCCGGAGCTGAAATCACGGAGCAGCCGGGAGAGTGTTACCAAGGCGGCGAGCAAGGAGAAGATGGGGGGTAGGTACACAAAGATATATACACACACACACACTACTGTAGACACCACATGGTGCAGGGCTGCATTATTCCGCCATGCGCTCCACTGAGGTCTGATGCAACATTGCCTTATGCAAAACCACATGCCTTTTGATGCTGCTCCAGAGATGCATCATGATGATTTGGGTGTGTGTCTGTGTGTGGTTCTTTGGATGCCAGTGAGCTTCAGGGTGTATAAATGCGACACATATAGTGTGGTTATGGGTTACGAAAATAGATCTCATATGCCACGACAGGCCTGTTCCAGAGCCTGTTAAAACAAGTATGACAAACATGCTAACACAAATGCTCACCCATGCGTAAATGCACACACATTCACTCGGGTCTTTTTTCATCATTTCTCTTTTTTGTTTGTTTGTTTGGCAAAATAAACAAGCACACGTCAACAGAACAATTCCCAAACAAACCTATTAGGTCTAACTCTCTTTGTGTGATACTAGATCTCACATGTGGGGATAAGATGCAAATTAAAGCACCAGTGTTTGGTTCAGTTCTTGAAGAACAGGTTTGAACGTCCCCTGGGGCACCGCTCCAACCTCCTGTTACACTTTACCTGTCCAGACCACAAATATCTGAGTGACACGCTCCCAGTTGCACAGAACTTCCACTGTACTTGTTCCTCACTGCTTGAGGCTAGATATGAAAAAGATTTATTGTGTGTATTGTAGTTCCAGATTTGATTCAATGAGTTGATGGTTTGGTTGTAATGAACCAATGACTTTTTTTTTTTTTTTTTACTATCCTTTTTCATCACTTCTGTCAGTTTGGCAACACTAAAAGACTACACCTAAATGTGAAATTCTCTCTTGTCTCATCTTCCTCTATCTTGTCTTCTGCAGCAGCTGAAGCAGCCTCAGACGATGATCTGACCACAGAGAAGCTCCCGTCTCCGTCCACCCCGATGGTCTCTGGTCCCGATGCCAGCAGCCCCACTCAAGGCTCGCCTGGCAAGGGGAATAAAATCGAGCTCAAACGCAGCATCACCCTTTTCAACGGCGTGGGAATGATCATAGGCACCATCATAGGCTCGGGTATTTTCATCACTCCAACCGGTGTGGTCAAAGAGACGGGCTCAGCGGGGCTCTCGTTGATTGTGTGGTCTGTCTGCGGCGTGGTGTCGACCATGGGCGCCTTGTGCTACGCTGAGCTGGGCACAACCATCACCAAGTCGGGAGGAGACTACACTTACATCCTGGAGGTGTACGGAGAACTGGCGGCCTTTCTGAAGCTGTGGATAGAGATGCTCATCATCCGGCCGTCCTCGCAGTACGTGGTGTCACTGGTGTTTGCTACCTACCTTCTGAAACCTCTGTACCCAAACTGCACTGTGCCTGACACTGCCGCCAAGCTCATCGCCTGCCTGTGTCTCAGTGAGTATGGGAGCTGCCTGGGGCTAGCCTTCCAACTGTTACACAAAAACCTGCCAAACGCTCCATCACATGCTTTGAAGCTGAAATATTGTGCCACTCCTGCTGTTTGCATTCATCCTGTCACGCATAATCATTTTGAATGACATGAACATTATGTCCAGAGTCTTAACAAACAGCTAAAATCATCCTCAACAGTGATTATGAAGAGATCTACTGTCTTTCTCTGTCTACAGATTCATGCTGCTTCCCAAGTGATTGATTAATCTCTAATTTCACAACAATACTCTGCTTTTACTCTGCTTTACATCCTGCAGCGTCCCTCACGTTTGTCAACTGTATCAGTGTGAAAGCAGCCACCAAGGTCCAGGACTTGTTCACGGCATCCAAGTTGGTAGCCCTGGCCATCATCATCATCTTTGGCTTCGTCCAGATTTTCACAGGTAAATCCTACTTGCTTACAAAGTCATTCCAAAGGCCAGGTAGACAGTATTTGACTTTCAGTTTTTAATGATTCAATACTTTAAAATTCACGTACTTTGAGGGATCCCTGTGAAACCCCTTGGACTCATCATCGCCGTACACAAAGCACAGAGACCAGAAGTAGGTTATCACCAATTTAGTGTGAATGAAAAAGTGGCAGAGTTTATGGACACTTAACAGAGGTTTCTTTTGTCTCTAATGGTCAACAAATTCTTGGTGGAGACTAATGAGCGAGCAAATCACCCTCTTTTCAGTTTGTTGGCACACAAGTTCAGCCTGAATACAAGGCCTGTCTGTCTGCAGCCATGTGCCTGTGCATATGTGTGCTCATACATGCATGTTCATGTATGTGCACGTGTGTGAGTGTGTGTTTTTCTGTTTTTTTCTTTGTGAGAGGGTATGTACGTCTTAGTTAAATGTGTGTCCAAACAGGTTTTCTGTCCACCGCACTGTTGAAGAAGCCTCTCTTTTTGGACACTAAGCTGTACTCAGTGTAGATACATTTCTTACATAACATTGATCTTTACAGTATTTATTGATTCATTTAATAAAATGTGATTGAATCAGTATCACTGTCAGGGAAAACTGGGAATAAAAACAGCCTCTGCATAGTTCATCCTGTAAATCATATTATCTATATTGTGTAATTTCTCCAAACCTAGAGAGAAACCGCCACTGCTGATGTAATTTATGTGCATAAATCTGCCCCATATTGAATAACAATAGATTTCAATGCATTTGAATAGAAAAGCAGCTCCGGTAGCTCCAGTCTCTCCGGCCAAAATAAAACAGCGCGGGAAGACCAGACAGTGTGGCCATCTTTTGCACCATGCTGCATCTGCTGCTGCCCCCCCTCACGCCCCACCCCCACCCCCTGCCTCCCGTTAGGCCACGCCCACCACCATTGTGCTCCACACTGCGTTACCATGGCAACTCGGCGGCAAAGCTTGCCGGCTGTTGTCGCGCTGTGGTCTTTCAGAACTCCTGAGCCTAAGAGAGAAGGACAGAGTGAGAAAATAATGCATGTATAATACGCCTTGTAGAAAAGAGAGGCATTACCATCTGAAAGACACAGGTAGAGAGGGGAGTCAAATAGAACCAAGGCTTCAAGCGCACACACACACACACACACACACGCACACACACACACACACACACACACACTTATGCATACACACTCAGGCATACACATCCAGTCCACACATCCTCCTTAAAGCCCCCCGCCCCCAGCCTACTGATGTCTGACACAGTAGGTTCAGCAGCAGGGGTACTGGAGTGGATTGAGGTTTGTAGTTATAAAATGTCTGCTCATTTTTCAAATGTCAGCTGTGCAGGACCTGATTATGTTTCCTGTGCATCACAGGGAGACGTTTTAACCTGGAGGTCAGGTGCTCAGATAGAGTCCTAACAGGCTGAGTGGATTCTGTTTGCCTCTTTCAAATGTCATGTCAGTCAGCCGTCCGGCAGCATAGACTGGCCTCGATACAAGAAATTAAAAAATGTGACAGAGGAGCCGAGTGGGCATTCATCAAACGTCTGTGAGACTATAGAATACGTCCATCAACTAAAGTTACTTAGGATAATTAATTGTGCTTATAAAGTCAATTAAAAAAAACATTTTTTTTATTGTGTATGTGCAGGTGATGTGCCCTATTTGACACCTGAGCTGGCATTTGAAGGCAGCAAAATGGGAGTTGACAATATTGTCTTGGCTCTATACAGCGGCCTCTTTGCTTTTGGTGGCTGGTAAGGCATTTTTAATCAATTTCTATGTAATCAGACATCAGAAATAGAAATGATGTATTCTATTCTAAATCCAGCCTTCTCCAATTTCCCTTAACGTAACTCTTACCAGGTCAATATAATCCCAATCTTCATCCAGTCCCTGAAATAATAATATTTTGTATTATTATCGTCTCTTTGTTTGTTTGTTTGTTTGTTTGTTTCCCTCCCGCAGGAATTACCTGAATTACGTGACAGAGGAGATGATCAATCCAGAGAGGTGACTTATATGTGATGGAGGTTGTGTTGAGGATTGTACAGACTCTGCTGTAAATATTTGCCTCCAGCATGATTACCCTCATATATGACTGAATTTGTTTATGAACTGAATGCATGGAGATATACAGCGGCTATAATATTACATATTATAGAGCAGCATGTGACGCATATACCTTCAGATTCTATCAGTGAATATTTCTCATTGAGCATGACTGATGAGTACATGAAAGTAATCAGAAATTAAATTCTTAGGTCACATATTTAAAGGAATACTTCAGTGTTTTGGGCAAAATACCTTTTTTCCAAATTTCCCAGACTGAGACAAGATGTTTGATACCATGTTCCCAAATCCCAAGATGTGTATTTCAAATCCACATGTTACACTGTGTAAATAAGACAACTTCAGAGTTGCTGTAAGGTTTAATTTTTCTCTTTGACAGAGCTAGGCTAACGGCTCCCATAGACTTCAAGTATTTATGCTAAGCTAACACAAAATACTACAAATAGGAACCAAACCGCTGGACATACAGATGTGAAAATGTATCAAACATCTCGTTTCAGTCTGGGTTAGTTGGAAAAAGGGTATTTTGCACAAAACATTGGAGTATTCGTTTAACAACTGGATTGCATGAAACTGAAAAAAAAAACAAAACAAACAAGAAGAAGAAGAAATCCAAATTGTGTTCAGTGGACATAATCAGATATTATTTGGAAATATAAATATGGAAATACATATGTGTTTTTTCCTCACATAACCTTTGACCTTTCACGCTTAGGAACCTGCCCCTGTCCATCATCATATCCATGCCAATAGTGACGGTGGTGTATGTTTTGACCAACTTGGCCTACTTCACCACCATCTCTCCTCAAGCCATGATTGAATCGGAGGCGGTTGCCGTGGTGAGCGTAATCCTCCTGTCACAATAAAGTTAATCCAGCCTGATCTCTCGCACACATAGCCATGTTTTTTTTTTTTTTTTTTTTTTTTTAAATCAATGCAGAGTGTGGTTGATGTTTAGATGAAATGTATGCTGTCCTAATCACCCTGCATTGTTTGGCAGAGTTTTGGAGAGTACCATCTCGGTGTCATGTCCTGGCTGATCCCTGTGTTCGTGGGACTGTCTTGCTTCGGAGCCGTCAATGGATCCCTGTTCACCTCAGCACGGTGTGTGTTTGGGGCATACACACAAAAATGGTCTTTATTTTATTTTGAAATTTCAATCACTGCACACATGATCCAATTGGATGACCTAAAAGCAGCAAACAATGGCTTTGCGATGATTTCGTGTTTTCATAATTCACCATATTTCCATTTACAACAGGATGTTTGCGTGAGAAGTAAGAGTGGGGACAGGGGAGATATCGCTCAAAAGTGCTCAAAAGCTAAAAAAAAAATATTTTGCACATATTGTTAAGCTTTTTTGGGTTCATCAAAATGAATAACGTCCAGTGAGTGGGATGCAGTAACTGTGTGTTTGGAAAAAGAAAGAGACACGGTTTTTGTGGATGAACCTAAAATGCATCACTGTACCATGTTGCCACTTGTATCACTTACAAAGGTGTGAAGTTGCAGATTTTGAGATTGTGAGATGGGCAGATGGTGGGACTGTTTAGAAATCTGTGATAGTGTTATTGGCTTGGAGTTGCTCTGTATGCCTACTGAAAGTAATCACTACGGACAATATATCCCACAAAGTAATAATGAAGTTTTATATATAAATAAATATAAATATAGCTTATGCTTAGGATTTACTTCCTGACACATTTATAATTAGCTTTGTGCTGCTTTTGCTCCTCCTAGGTTGTTCTACGCTGGAGCTCGAGAGGGTCAGCTCCCTGCTGCTCTGGGTCTGGTCCACACAGACATGTTCACCCCGGTGCCATCGCTCATCTTCACAGTAAGTCACCAATATTTCTGACAATGATTGGTCAGTTATTTGTATTTTGGGGCTTCTTTTTAGCCTTCTGCTTTTTTTTTTGAGACCCCTAGTTGTTAAACTGCTCCAAAAGCTTAAGAGTATGATAAAATATCAGGCATTAATCAAAATATGATCTTCACTGGCTTCAATTTTGGCCGCCGAAGACTTGCACTAATATGAACAGGACTGCGGTACAGATTATGGTGGCCAACAAATTCTGTCCTCAATTGCTGAGGAGCTAAAACTTTCTATTCCAAAACCGATTATGAGCCCGCAGTGAGGTCTGACATCCGGAAAGCATCTGGCAGTGTAATCCCACTGGTCACTCATGCTGATCAACAGCCCTGTCCCCCCCTGCAGCTATAGTGATGTCAAAATCAACTGAGAGACAATTAAAACCTTTGTTATTGTATTTAATGTTTGTATTTGATGTTTCAAAAATTGATCGATCATTATTTGGAAGTGCAGTCCCATGAAACATCTAATAACAAACAGAAATCCATTTTTATGTTGGCATTTGGCATGACATATTCCTAATTAAATGAATAACTAACTAAATGAATAAATACATAAATAAACACATAGATAGATAGATACATAGATATATAGATAAATAAAAATATAGATAGATAGATACATAAAACTTTGAAAATGCTGTTTTATGCTGTTTAAATGCATTGTTGTATGAAATGTAAGCCTAATGTTAACTGACAGTTCCTTCTCTCTTCTGTCAGTGTTTCCTGTCCATGATGTACGCCATCTCTCAGGACATCTTCTCCGTCATCAACCTGTTCAGCTTCTTCACCTGGCTGTGTGTCGGCATGGCCATTGCCGGCATGCTCTGGCTGCGCTGGAAGAAGCCTGAGCTCAGAAGACCCATTAAGGTACCGCAGCCGGGCCAGAAAACTTGGATGTTGTGTTTTAAGATAAGATATATGATAAGATATAGGATCTTCCTTTATGAAAAAAACACATATGAAATAAACCACATGTGGTTTTGGAACAAATGTGATCTACCACCACATGATTCTGTTATTTCACATGTGATTTTCATGTTGGTTTTTTGACACGTTGTCTGAAACCTTATGCTATTATTTCACGTGTGAAAAAGCAAAATGAAAAACACATGTTTCAAAATCACATGTGGCTTACATGTGATTTCATGTGAAATGTCTTGTTTAGACATGTGAAAATTGTAGTTCACATGAGAACAAACTAGTCATACGTGATCATGTGGAACTGACAAGTGAAAATGCAAATCTCGTGTGATTTCATATTGTTGTCACAAATGGAAATTCTGGTTCAGAGGCCAGTTGTGTGGAAATGCACATGTGGTAATTTTCAATCATGTGAAAACAGAAAATCGCTAGTGAATATGTAATATGTAAATATTGCTAGTCACATGTGAAAATGGTAAATGCTCATGTGAAATTCAAATTTTTACATATGAAAACTTATATTTTGCGTAAGATATTTTCATAAGAGTTTTCTCACTGGAGTTGTATCTACTCCACTGAGTTTATGATTTAGGCTTCTTCAAAGGCCTTGCTTGTGCTGGTTTCATAAATCACCCACGTCCTGTCTTTTTTATGAAAGTACCATTGTATCTTTAGTGCTGTTGTTGGTTCCAAGTGGAGACATATTTCCAGGAGCAGAGGAAATGGTGTTTGTACTAATAGACGGCTGTTTGTTTTTGTTTGATCCCAGGAATATTACTTTGATTCACCAGAGTCTTTTATCTTTCTCTTCAGTGTCCCAGTGCGCTCGGTCCACTTATTTCATACGATGCATCTCTAACTAGGACTAGATAGAGCTCCTGTGCAGCACATATGTATCTGTAAACCATTCATAAAACAAAACAGTCATACGCTCTCACGTGATCGTAATCTAGAGTTTCTGATGGAACAGCAACTCATATTACTTTGGTAGCGCTGGATTTTTATATATACATATTTTCTTTCATCCTGCATTAAGGCATTATATATTATTTATTTTCTGCCATCTGACCAAATGATGAGTTTATTTGGGAAACTCTGTTTACACTTACTCTGTTTGTCTTATATGAATATATATGGCATAAATTGTCTCTCTAAAAGGACTGAAAATGTAATAAAACTTTTTTTATTGTAATAAAATCCTATAGGGTAATATCATCACAGTTATTATGATGTTATCAGTTGTAACAGTTCTCATACTCACACCTTCTTAAAGTCAGCTTCATATTTTATTTGAGTTTGAACTTTCGAACAAAGAAATGAACATAGACAATCATTTATTTATTTATTGACATTTAAAAATGCATACTTGAAGATGCATCTTAATGCAGGATGATGGAAAATAACAACAGAGGAAAACAGAGGCTCTCTTTAGCAATGTGGATTACAACATAAGTCTCATATTAAAATCATTTTGTTCACTATTGGAAAAAAAAACATCACCTGAAATTTATCATTTAATATCTCTGAGGATCCAGTCTGTAACAGTGGTATCATTTTGTCAGTCAGAAACTTAATTTTACCTGCTACCCTCTTTTATTTTGGACTTACAGTCCTCACCTTGGTACCTCTGTGCCTCTTTTTTTTCCAGATCTGTGTGCTCATCCCCGTGACTTTTGTTTTGGGCTGTGTCTTCATGATTGTGGTGTCGTTTTGGGCAGCTCCCTTTGAGTGCCTGGTAGGCAGCAGCATCATTCTCACAGGCATACCAGCCTACCTGCTGGGCTACAAGTGGAAGAAACCCCACGTGGTCAAGAAGATGCTGGGTGAGCAGGACATCTTGTTTTTATAACGTCTTTGTCTATTTGTTCGGTGCGGTCCAGGCGAGGTTGGAGACACATTCATGACTGCTTGTTATGAAATTCTTGTAAAGCTATCTGCTGAAGTAGTACAGCTGTGGGCATTGATTCATTTTGGTTTGTTTATACTTGGTGCAAAGGAGTCAAACAAAGGTGTTTTCTCCAGCAGGTCATAAGATCTGACCTCATTACAATTTGGCCTGGAGTAACCTTCTTTACGAAAGGCAAAGTGGCTAACGTAACAAGTTGTCTCTCCTCAGAAATCTTCACCATGTTCTGTCAGAAGATCTTCATGTCCGTCCCAGAGGAGAAGGAGCAAAGTGAAGCGGCTGACTAACGGCTGGACACACTCTGAACCAGACGAAGGACTGAGTCAGTGTTTCCTCATTCGAACATCGCCAACGTGTTTACATTCATTCACTCTTTCCTTGTGATGCGGCTGCAGAAATCTTAGTCAAGTAGGGTTAACTCCAATGTTGGCTCTGGTGTACAAAGCGTGTTTTATGGCCAGTTTTTTGAACATTTTCAAAACGTAGCTTCTCCTCTTTCGCTCCTTCTGGAAACTCAAATCTAACGCTCTTCTCCGCTTTTGGCGTATAAATGTAACATAACACTTTTCACTGCTTTTATCCTGAGTGGTTTGACATTTATTTCTTCTTTAATATTTGAACATGTGCATTTCTTTCATGCAGGTTTTTAATGGGGTACCATGCACTGATGTTCAAATACGAATAATAATTGCAGAGACATAGTTGTACACTGCAAACAAAGCCTCAGTAGCTACAATAGAAGGTACTGTAGTGGCTGGTCATGTGGCTGAGGTGACTGGACCCAAATGCAGACTCAGGCAGGTGTGTGTTTATTAATAAACAGACTGGAAACGTGAGGAGGGTGGCAGAAAAACCTGTACAATCAAGGATGCTCTATACAAAGTATGGCATACACTTCCAGTCTCCTAAGTGGGCATGGTCACCCACCCCCATCTGAAAGTGTTGTCAGAGACAGTTTGTCCATCTCAAAACAATACAACACTAGATACAGCACAATTTTTAATGTTTGCGCCTTATTTTGCTGCTCGTTTTTATCTGCGGGCTTAACATCTGATGTAAAGCCAGCACAAGTTCATATCTGTGCTAATATTCTCTTTTTCCCCGCCAAAAAAGAAAAATAATACGATTAAGCAAAGAAACGCAAGTCGTATTTCATTTTTAACTATGAATTCATGGTTTCATGTATGAGTCCCTTTAAATTTCTGTTTGTCCAGGTGAAATGTGACGCTGCTAGTCTCCTAAAGAGGCAGGGAGCTCATGTGGCACCGATATAGGAGGTGATTCAAAGTGAGCCGTCTCTTTTCTGAAGGAGCAGGGACTGATGGTTAGGTGTGGTTTAAGAAGGCAGGTAGTGATGACAGGTGTGTGTATGGGTGGGTGGGTGGATGGGTGGTGGGGGGGCATGCCCACATCACACACACTGACTTGAAGGCAGGGAAACTCAAGGCCAGACAGGGATCATGACAGAAACATAACAGGAAGCGCACAATTTTGTAGGTAGCCTCAAGAAATGAAGGAAGGAGGGGGGACATAACATGCTACTTAAAAAAAAAAAAAAAAAAAAATCTTTACACATCTAACAACTAACCAATATCTAGCTATAGTTGGTCATAGATTATGGACGCAGCTAATGTGCGGAGGAATTAATCCTTTGCTGTAGTTGAGAATGTATGATCTGGGCCTAAAGGGTCTAATCTAATTCTAAAATCAGATTACTGACATTATAAATAGGGTTAGGGTCAGAAGAAGTAATTTTCAATATAACAGAAATTAATGTTATATTTACATGGCATTCATTTTGGGGGGTTTAAAATAATAGCACATAATAGCACAGGTCATTTCGACATTTTAATTCTTCTTTCTTTCTTTCTTTTTTTTTTTTTTGGATTTATTGATTTTCATTGGTCAAATCAAAGCAAGCGTCTCCGGACTATCCGCACTATCTCGAAAAGCACATTTGTGCCAAGTGACGTATGATGTGGTGTGTGATGTGTTGCCTTAAGGTTGTTACTGTGAGACAGGTCTGTGGCTTGTATCAGTGGACTCTGTATATTTCATTGCAAAACCAAACCGGTTCCATATCGGCTCCTGTGTGAGACCATTCATCCCTTCGTATCGCCGATGATGATGATGATGATGATGATGATGATGATGATGATGCTATTTTTGATGAAATGACAGTGGATCCAAACCAGCAAGTGTTTGTGAGGCATTATATATTGTCAGCAGCTTGATTCCTGTATAGATGTATAGATATCATTTTAGTATTTGTATTTAGGAAGGCCCATTGTAGCGTTTAGTATTTTGAATTGTGTGTATCTGTTATCCTGTGCCAGCCATGTCGATGCTGATGCCCCCTGACATTTTGTACTAGTATTTTATTGTTTTGTCATCATTCGACCACAATGAATGTTGAAAAATGTATCAAAATCATTTTTTAATCTTTAAAAAACAATCTTACTTTTAAGCTGGATATTCTAAGGTTTTCCCAAAGTATTTTACAACCTTTCCAGCTCCAGTCATGACTATTAGAGCTCATTAAGCTCACAGGGAAATGGAAGAGGGGGGTGGGGACATGGGTTGGGAGGGGCTGCTGGATTTCACACACAGTAGAGTGACAGTGCGCCCACAGCCCATGATCTGGGATCCATTTTTACAATTTACTCACTCATGGTTAAAGGTGTTACATGTAGCATTTCAACATTAATAAATCAGCAATGTCTAAAAGTAATTGTGATGCAGGAAACGGAGATTGCTTTATGGCACAAAACTGGAAGAGGAGCACTATTCCAATGGTGCAAAAGCTTTCTGAATTACTCCAAATGGTTGATGGAAGGAGTGACAGGCATATGGGAGAAAAAAAATCATGTAACAAGTTTAGTCTGATGTAGAGACAAAGAAAACTTTTTTTTTTTTTTTTTTTTTTTTTTTTTTTTAATAAAAGTAGAAATGTAATCTTTGTGACTGGAGGCCAAAGGGTTTATGGGAAATGTGGTCTTTTCTCCTTTGAGAAACACTA
This sequence comes from Myripristis murdjan, assembly GCF_902150065.1. NCBI lineage: Eukaryota > Metazoa > Chordata > Actinopteri > Holocentriformes > Holocentridae > Myripristis > Myripristis murdjan. Next base: position 14,403,368 of record NC_043986.1, on the reverse strand, counting down.
ACAGTATCACTGGCATCAGATAGAAACTCCAAAAAACTTCCTCTTTACCAAGTCGTTCACTGAATCTTTCATCGTAAAATCTTGATTTTCTTAAACCAAGAAAAAAAAAAAAAAAACATTTCATGGGGATGAAATAATCCCACTAGTTTCCAATGCATTTTCACCTGCTTCAGGAATTTTTCTCTTCTAAATATTCTGTTATAAATATTTTTTTTCATCCCACTGGCAGTTTTTTTGCCACTTGTTTAGACAGAGATTTTGCAGCATACTAATCAAATTGGCTCGCATTTTTTTTAATGGAAATTATACTAAGTCATACAAATTAATTTGATAATGATATGTTGAAATTGCTACATGCAGCACTTTTAAAGTTTGGAAATGGGTCAGGGAAGTCATCTTCAGTCAGCATCCGATGGCGAACTCCCCCTTCAGCTCCTAGTTTTTGTAAGATATTTTATAAGAACAAAACGTTAGTACCTGAGTTGTAACCACGGCCAGTGAAGATTCCAACCTGTTTTTGTTGGACTGTAAAACTTCTTCATGATGTCCTCAGTAAACAAAACTAACTGATTGAGAGCACAACAAATAACAGCACAATGTCCCACAGCTCAATTTGGCCTTTACAAAATGGACTTGAGTGCAGTTTGTTCGGTGGCTGGGATGATGAAAAAAGAAGCCCTTCTGTATTTTGTGGCATGAGTGTGTGCAGCAAAGCTCTGTGTGTGCAAAGTATTACTGTGTTATGTATGAATCAGTAATACCATTAAAGGTATTATTGACTTACTGGAATGTTATGAAAAGGAAAAATATATATATGCTATTATTTTTAATCTGAAGAATTCAACATACCTCTTTAAACTATTGTAGCTATTATATGTCAGTGACCATGGCAGGTACAAGTACCATTAAAAATATTTTTGTTCAAAGCTTCTGCTTGTTTGTTTGTTTGTTTGCTTGCTTTTTTCTCCCCATGCAGCTAAGAAAAGACTCCTGCTCCTCAGAAGGTTAAAATTAGGCTCCCCATTTCTGTGTAAATGCAGTGGCTTAATATACCTGCGTCAAACAAAAGGCTAGCCCGAGCCTCTCTGCAGATAACAACCCAATTTCAAGCAGAACAAGCAATCCCAAAACACAACAAGATAGCGCATATCCAAATGAGAATGCTTCGCAAACATGATTTTCCCAAAACGCCTTCAAACAGTGTTATCTCCTCAGCCATCAAGTGTTTTGGTATTGATCTGTATGAAATGCTCTGTCCTTTCTTATTTCTCTCTCAGTTCGCTTGCTGTCAGACAATGATAGTGTTGATGCCCGTACTGTCAGGAGAGTTCATATCCGCCTGAAGAGGAAATGAGAGCGTCTGATGGGTACTGATGCAACCAGTATTAGAACTGCTGGGGACAATATTAGTGATGGGAGATTGGACAGGCAACAAGCCAATATTGCCCAAGTGACATAGTGCATTGTGACGCCTTTGGCAAAAAGGGGAGTGCATAAAACAGGGGCTCAAGCAGCTCGCTCGATAGCTAAAACAACAGAGCAAAAACACACATTGTAAATCCATGCAGCTGTGGTTTCATTTGGAGCTGATGCACTGTTAAGGTTAGACAGGTGGGTTACTGTGATTGTAAGTCAGTGAAGTAAATATGGAAATAACAGACAAATTTATTATTATTATTATTTTTTTTTTTTTTGCAAAACTAATTCTGCACAGGGTCTCAAATAGCCTATATATACACCAGATGAAGTGAGGCTGACTGAGTTTGCCAGGTACATGTGACAGCCTTAAAACAGGACACTGTAAAAAATCTCCATCATCCATCAGTCTCGCATCCAGTGTTAAAAATGTAATTTTTCTTACATCAAATTGCAAAAAATCTTTCAAAATATCTTTCTTTCAAAATCTGATGAGCTAATCTGAGCTAATCTGACTCATTTCCAATCAAGTGCCATTTTCTTGATACCAGTGGGCTGATCTGCCTTATTCTGCCTTGTTTCAACATATTTAAACTTGTTTCCAGAAAAATGAAACAAGAGACACAGCACTGGGAACAAGTGGGATTTCCAGGACTAAATGATGTTAAGATGGATATGTGTGTTTCAGTACAATTCCCACATTATTCAGTCACAATTACTGTATATGTTTATGTATGTGGTCATGTTCAGATCTGACCAGCAGATGGGGATAGAGGAGTATCAGTTATCTCCTCTTGGTACAGCAGAGGAGGTCCCGTTACTCCATTCACTTCAGGACTGTCACACAAATTTAATTAACGTGTTTGCTTATAGGACTGAGTGTTATGACATCTACCCATTAACCTAAATACACCGAGGAATGTCTTGATGTCAGTTTTATCTTAGCAGGCGCTTTACGGATATTCTGCTCCAATTTGCCCACGACTCGGCATACCTTTTCTATATGCCAGTAACTCTTTCTCTTTTATGATATCTTTTTACTCATTCACTCTTTTCCTTTGATGTAACCCTTACACTTTAGTAAATGACTTAGTTACATTAAAAATTAACCAGTCCTCTCCCTCTGTGGGATTGAGGGGCTGGACACGCAATGTTGGAGGTTTTACAAGTCATCTGTAGGGGGCACTGTATCATCAAGACAGACAGAGAGAGAGAGAGAGAGAGAGAGAGAGAGAGAGAGAGAGAGAGAGAGATGATAGATTCCATTTCTATTCTACCTTTAATCCAACTGTGAAATTCATAAGAGGCAGTCTTTTTTTTCCCTCTCAGGTAGTCCTCTGCAAGACCATCTACTCCCGCATCAACTCTGAGTTTCATCATCGTACCTTTACCTGAAAAACACGGCCAGTGGACAGATAAATATATTTTCTTCATCTTGATCATACCTGACTAAAAAACAAAAAACAAAAACAAAAACATACACACACACACACACACACGCACACACACACACACACACACACACACAAAAAAAAAATGAATATGTGAAGCTCCACTGCCTGAAAGTACACTGGGGAGCCCTAAACCCCTCGCCACAATGCACTGTGGACCATCCACACGAATCAGTCATGTGACAGAAATCACTTTAACTTGTGCAGCATGAAAGATGATAGTCCTTAATAACCTCAGACATATGCAGGGGAAATGCACACAATTATGATCTATCTGTCAGGGCTACCGTGTAATCTTTATGAAAATGTCTTACGATTGTATTCTGACTCATTAACACAAACCACAGCGAGGGAGTCCAAATAAGTTGAGACGAGCACGGCCAATTTTCCACTTAAAACATTTTATTACAGACAAAAGAAAACAAAAGAAGCGTTTGTGACACAAAATGAATCTAATGCTGGTGCACGAGTAATGCACCAACAGCAATTGATGTAAAAATATTTATTATTCAAATAATTATGTTGCTTGATCAATAATAATAATAATAATAATAATAATAATAATAATAATGCACCCTGATGAAAAAAAAGCCAAAATGTTACTTCATATCATTCATAAATAGATGTGAAACCTGCAACCAAATTAAATAGAATGACCATATTGCAAAACATATGATATTCAACAAAACAAAATGGGATCTCTCATCACTTGCTTTACAAATAAAAGAAGTTCATTTGGCAGGTTTATACACAAAATGAAAATATCTATTCCCCATGACCGTTCCTCTGAAACTGAAAATCCTGCTACAGTGAAAAAACAAAACAAAAAAAAAATATCTTCAGAATTAAATGCCTTACGTTTTTTTTCTTCACAAAAAAATGATAAAGATGAATTCAACACAATTCTAAAACACCTAATAAAACTAGTCAAAAACTTTTAAAACCCACTGTTATGTTTTTTTTCTTTAGTAACATTTCACATTTAGCAACTTTTTTTTTTTTTTTTTTAATTCACCTGTACAAGTGGTGTCGGGATGAGGGTGGGGTTGGGTGTGGGTGTGGGACATTGGGGTGGGGCTGGTCCCTAAGACCGAGAGGAGGAGGAGGAGTTAAAGGAGAGGTTTCAACCTTTGACCTCTACAGTTCAGTCGCGTCCTGAGGCCATGTGAAGAGAGTGACACTCTCTATCAGAGCTCCTCCAGTACAGGAACTACTGGAGGAACCGGAGCATTTTACAGTCTTTGTATTTCTCTCTCTAATTTGGAGAGAAGCAAGACCAGTGAACACAGTTTCAACACAAGTTTTAGTGTGTGTATTCCCTCACTGAATCCGCCTGCACAAAAATCACATAACCAAACAAAAAATAATGTAAAAAAAAAAAAAAAAAAAAAAAAATCAAAGAAAAAAAAATGAAAGCAAGGGACTGCAGCTAAATACACACATAAGGGGAATCCATTTTGGTGATATTTACAATCACTCTGTGAGAAACAAAAAAGGAAATGAGGGTGTCCTTTACTAGGAGCGAGGATGATTTACATATGTCTTATGTGTTTGTGACTGTTTTGATTTAAGTTTTGCTTTGCGTTCGCTCAGTCAGGGTGATTCAGTCTTTGTTGAAGTATATCCACCCCAGATGAGGTGACTATATTCTAGCATTAGCTTCCTATCCAAGACCCCTACACATTGAGTATGCTTAGAGCATTTCATCTCCCCAACGAGGGCAGTCCATGGCAGAACAGAGTAATGGAGCGAAGAGGGGAGAAAACATCTTTAAAAAATTCAAAATAAAACGAGAAGACATTTTTTTTGGTCTTCATATCCAGTATGTTGGCATGAGCTTAAAGCTCACTGCCCCCGCAAAAATGGAAAAGTTCACTGATAAGGAAAAAAAGCAAGAGAAGTGCCTCAGGCTTCTGTCCGATCTAAGTGCTTGGCAAATAGGTGAAGTAACTGTAGCAGTCTTTGGGATTTTAGAAATCCTTCAGAAAAAAAAGGAAAAACAAAATGGTGGAGAAGCAGATACATCGATGACGTTGTTATGTTGGAAAGCTCCCTGGAGTCTGACATTTGGAGGTCTTTCAACTTCAAGTGAGGTAGAGAGGCTTGTCCCGAGCTCCCATGCCACTGCTGAGGAAAAGGAAAGATTTTATTAATGTATGTCTGGAAATCAGTGATATAAACTCATACATCAGCATATTTTCCTGTGAGATCTGTGGGAAGTAGTTTATGTTATCTCTGTTTATCCTTTATTTAACCAGAAAGCACCAGTGAGATTAAAAATCTCTTTCAAGGGAGACTGGGGAAAGAAAGCAGTGTCAAAACAAAGTTGCACACAAACACGATCCAACAATCAACACGAGGAAAAATACAATCGAAACCACATTAGAGGTGAGTACAAAATCCAAATTTGCAGATCATCAGGTACTTGAGATGTCAAATACAGACTCTGTTCGTGATTTATCTTTACTGACACATATGAACCACTTCACTAGCCTCGAAAAATCAAACCCACACCGATCTGACATGGAGCTAGCAGGTATAACCCCCCTCCAAAAAAAAACTCAATCTATTTCAAAGAACGTCAAACATTATTTGACCTGGGCATGATCCCATTTGACATACAGATGAATCAGCTCTAAAGAGAAGATCCGTACTGACTTCCAGCTTTGCTGCCTCTCGGAATAGTAACACCAAGTTTCAGGTGTGAGACAAAACAATATTCCTCTTGTTCCTGCCTGAATAGCTTGATTCAATAAGGCAATGTGTGCTGACTGAAACAAAGGGAAACTTAATTGGATGTCACAGTTTCTCCAAGCGCGGTAAGTGTTGTTCTACTGCTGCATTACTCATTTCAATTTCAAGGGGATGCTTGCTGGTGCTTTAGCAAGGAAATCACAGTTTATGATTAATATTGTCTGAGTCCCTGAGTGTGTAAGTGAAGTGGCTTAGAGCAACTCATTTGGAAAATGAGTATCTATGTCTGACAACTATTTTCCATTCTCCCCAATCAAATGCCCTGGATCGAATTCATAGAGGAAAAGAACATTTGATTTTCAGCCATTTGCGGCATGGATCTCAAGAGATTGGCAGCTGCCTCCATATGAAAATGTGATCCCGTGTGATCTTGCCTGGTTTAGGTAGATGTTAAAACATAATGTGATATGGAGAGTGATGGGATATGCTCACCCGCAGTGGTTGGGTCCACAGTCCCTGTTGCAGTACTCGCTATCCCAGTCAGGGTTCTGGCCGTGCACTGGGTTTGGGGCCCCCGGAGACTGAGAGCCCCCCACACTATTCTGGTAGTCAGCCTGAATATGGGAGAATCCCTGTGGGGCCGAGGGAGAAGATAGGCGCTCTTTACAACCTGCTAAAGCCTTAAAATGTGATTAATATGATTTTAATTGTAATGGAATAACAGGTCATAATAATTCTGTACAAAATTTAGAAGATGCTCCCCAATGTGGAGCTAGTGTATTACTTTGATCAGTTGCGGAAGCCTGATTTGCCATTTAATTTGTTTTTTAAAACCTCAGACTAACCTGTTGGCTGAGAGGAGGGGAATGCAGAGGCGCCTGGAGCCCCATTTGGTGTGAGATGATTGGCTGCGACTGCACTTGCTGCATGCGGATTGGCTGGTTGAGCAGGGGGCTCTGGTGCAGGGAGAGCTGGGCATGGGGGTGCAGAGGCGGGCTGATCTGGAAAGGAGCTGGGGGAGAGGCACTCATGCTGGGCGGCAGCATCTGGGATTGGCTTAGGGTCCGGGCCAGGGTGTGGCGGGGGGGTCCGGCGAAGCTCTGGAGGTCCGACAGGGGGAAGGAGCTCGGCGGGCCCATGTAGGGAGAGGAGGACTGGGGGGGCACGCTGTACAGGGGCTGCTTAGGGGGCAGCAGGTGGGAGGGCTGGCTGGTCTGCTGGGCACTTTTTGGTTCAGGGTCATTGTATGTCTGTAGATGAGAAATGTCATTTTAATAAGGTTAACAAGTTAGTGACATGATCATCTGAATCAGCCCTCAACCTCTGGGTGATCACAATAGCACATCAATAATCATTAATCTGCATCTGATAGCAACACATCTCCCCTTTTGTCCTATCACAGCAACACCAATTACACTAAAAAATTTAGCTTTGGCCATTCCTGAACCCATCATACCCGTTGACTCTGACCAAAATCTCATCATCTGTTTCATTATAGAGACTGATGATTGATTCTGTAACGAAACGAGGCAAATGTAGAGAGGCAGCTGTAGCTGGCCTCAAAGAGTTTGTTTACTTTAAAGCAAAGCAATGTGAAATCGTCAGAAATGTATGATAACAGAATAATTTTCATTTACTTGTTTTTACCAAGATGCGGCATCACAGACTGAGAAATCAATGTTTTGAAAAAGACATGTTTGGGTACTGCTGGAGTTGAATTTTGGAGTATCCATTTGCGTGCCCAGGTAAGCAAAACATAAGTAGTTCTAAGGTGAATAATTTGACAACATATTGGTCAGAATCTATCAGTATGATGGGAAAAACATGGGAAAATTAGGTTCACGTTGAAAAAAGCCTCAGTTACACTTTAAAGGAAACATCAGGTCGCCAAACTTCATCAGGTGGCACCAGAGTATTTCACCCAATTTTGACCCTCCTCATTCTGGGCGGTATCACTCTGAGCAGGTGCAGCAGCCGCAAATACCCTGCACCCCCACCCCACCTAATCCTCACCTCACCCCACCCTCTCTGGGCCCTATGATGAGCTGTCAGATTGCTCATCTCCAGCCATCAGTGTTGATTAGAAGGTAATGGAGCCCATTTGTATGAATAGAGCTGGGGCTGAGGTAATGATCAATAGACACCTTGACAGATGGATGGGAATGGGAGAGTGGGCCATGCACACACACACACACACACACGCTTACAGATACACACACACTTACAGATACACACACACATGCAGGACCTCAGGAAGGGAAATGAGGCTGTTTGCCTGCAGAACAAATGGAATGACAAAAGGAATCTTCCCCACGCTACATTGTGTGTTGTTAATACAAGACGGCACTAAACAATGCAATCCGCAGCCCTACCCCTTGCTTTTCTTTCTTCCCCCTTGCTACAGTGTTGGGAGATAGCAGTAGCCGCCATCATTCACCGGCCAAAAGGATGTCATAGATCAGACTTAATAGCATCAGCGAGGTGCCAGAAGTGGAAACAGCAACAAAGCTAATGATCTGTTGATTTGGATGTGCTTCCTGTTATAGGTGATGGGATTCGAGGGGGAAATCAATAACCCAATGCACGGCACAGGTGTGGATAAGCAGTCTGTTTGTCTAAGATAAATTTAGGGCTAGTATTTCCTAATGATATAGACAAAACAGACCCCAATCCAATGGCATGTATGGCACACAGGAGAGCAATATTACCCTCTCTCTCTCAGTGTTTGCTTCACAACATCCCTCATAGATGTTATGGGCATATGCTTAAGGGCTGGAATTGCCTGACCCCTCCCCCAACCTTATATCACCATACCGACCCCAATCCCCAACCCCCCATATCTGTGGCCTATGGAAATCAGGTATTGTTCCAAATATGGTCTGCCCTTGTTGCATCAGACACCCCCCCCCAAACATCCTCAGGAAGCCCCGCCCAGCCCATTAGCAGGGATTTTCTATCCAATCCATCATCAGTCTTAGCCAGGGCCTGCATGTCATAAGCGTTACCTTGGAAACCAGACTAGCTCGGTACGCGGCCAAGGCTTTCAGGTACTCTTTCTTGGCCGCCTCGGTTTTCCTCTTGTACCCCTGCGAAGGAAAATCAAAACAAGAGGCTTCGGGTGAGAGGAGAGGTTGACATACTCATAAATGTGCAGACACACATGTCTCTTTCTTTCTCTCTCTCAACACACACACACACACGCGCTTTTTTTCTCTCTCTCTCTTATACTATGTCAGACACCCTCAAACACACACAAACACACACATACACACACAATGACTCCAATGTTTCCCTTTCCATCAGAGCCAATGGTACAGAACACCTCCATTTCCTCATCACAGCACTAATACTCCCTCATCTCAATGTGTCTCCCTCTATTGTAGCAACACATCATTTCCATTCCAATCCACCTAGAGAAATGAACTGGAACTTTTCTCTCTCTCTCTCCTTTTAGCTCCACAATAACACTCCTATCAGCATGCTGACATTAGCGATACACTAGAATGGTTGTTGCCATTTGGTACATTAGGATGCGATCCTTGCCTGTGTATGAGTTTTGTTTGAAACTGCCTTCAACCTCATTGTTACAGTGATGTACGGACCCGTGTTGTCGTACTAGTGGCTGCTGCCGGTTGCATTTGAAAGAGTTATGAGAGTGAGTGCATGAGTGTGTGTGTGAGATCATAAAGAACATGTCTTTTTTAATTCATATCAATGTGTTTATGTGCATAAGTGTGTCCAAGTTTGTATGAACACATGAAATAAAGGCACACAAATAAGTATGAGTCACATGGTACACAGTAGTGTGTGTGTGTGTGAAAACAAATATCAGTAACTCCGAAGTAGCAGGGTGGAGGTTGATTAAATTTGGATATAGGGGTACAAGCAGAATCACTTATGTCTAGAATGCTAAAACCTAAAAGGGAAAGCAGAGTATTTGGAAAATATGTAGCTGTATACTTTTTAGGTTTAGGTTTATATTTTTACACATGTTGTGCACTGCTACAGCACTGTTGCCCCACATCCAGAGGAAAATCTTGCACTATTTATATGCAATATAATGTAGAGAGGGGGACTTTTTTAATCTACTAGAATGGCATTGTTCATGCACAGTGCCCTTTTACTAACAATATACCCTGCAATCATACCAGCAGCACCAATAAGACCAATCGAAGGTAACAAGTATGATTCTATTAGATTTCAATATACCGCATAAGGAAAACATCATGACCTCCCTTTATAACTCCATCATAATTTGCATTTCCAACCCATTACAGCTGAGCTGGAGATGACGTTAAATAGAAACAAAAACAATAGCCTGCTCTTCCTGGATAGCCAAGATGCCCTTGAGCTAAATCCAAGGACGAGGCGGTAGTGGGGGGGAATCACTAATTCTGTATTCTAGGCAGGATCAAAATAGCAGGCAAGCGATATAAATAAAGAGAGGGGAAATGAGAACTTCACACATTCCTGCTTGTCAGAGGGCCAATGAAGATACATGGTGCCGAGGCTTCAGCATGGAGGCTGATGCAGCGCAGGAGGAGTGGACTATATCCCACTTAGAATGGGCTTGGAACGTACCATAAGTTTTGTTTGGGGAAACGAAAAGATTTTTACTATTTCTGTGCATTATTAGGGAAGATCTTTTTTTGTTTTGTTTTGATGGACACTGCGCTGCAAAGCAAACGGTGTGTAAAAACACACAGGAGAGGTCTGGTGCTTTTTGCTATGCGTTGTGACAGTTGGAAACAAGCAGAAACACTAATGAGGGTGTGCGTTTGTATGTGTGCGTGTGGATGTGTGTGGATTTGCTTTTTGCGGGGGTGTACTAGCATGTGGATACATGTGCATTTACATATTGCATACACTTTCAGAGCTAAACTACCTACATGTCCTCATGCATGAGTCTTTTTCCCAGACTGACCAATCTTTGCCTGTAAAACGTCCAAGTTGGTTAGACTCAGACTATTTCATGGCTGCTGTTGCTCAGGATAGCCCCCTCCCTTCCCCTCCCCATCTTTCCTTGGCTGGAATTAAATTTAGAAAGAAAATCATTTTAATGAGAGCCAGGGGAGTGGGGATAAACGGATGGATTATCTTTAGAAAGAGAAGAACTAGCTCATTAAGGTGAGCTCTATCTCACAGCAATGTTCTGGTAATTACACAGCACATAATGCCTAGGAAAGGCTGCTTGCTGGCTGGAGCACACACTCCATCTACTGGTGGCAAACATGGGCTTAGGTGCACGTGTGTGTGTGTGTGTGTGTGCATGGGCATGTCTACATGTATGCTTGTTCACGTTTGTTCTGTTACTGTTAATTTGTGTGTCTGTTCGTTTGAATTACAGACAGATGAACATGTGTCATTAAAATACCCTCAGCTAGTTGTGGGAACATGCACCTTGGAGCTACACATGTTTAATGCAAGTAGAGGTTTATGTACTTTTCATATTTGTCCCTCTGCCAACATGACGATATGTGCAAGTCTTACAGTGTGTTCCTAAGTCCTGAATGGATACTGGCCTCATATGTATGATGAAGTCTGCATATGTCTTCTCCTGCAGGTTAGCTAGATTTAATGACTCTGGTTGGTGGTTAAAGGTATAGTTCACCCATTCCGAAATATTTGATATTATTTTACTTAACCCCTAATCTGTATAGGGCAGTAATGATGCTTTCTTCATCGCATTGCTCTTGCTGGCTAGATGTCCCGATGCAAACTGTTAGCCTCCTGCCATTGTTCTGATATCCCCTTGGGTTAGCTTTGTGTGCGTATCCGATTTTGTTCCAATAAACCGCAATACACATTGTGCCTTTTCTTGAGGAATAGCCGTTTTTAGGGGTTTATTTAACAGAACCTATTTCATCAACAGGGTACCTGAAATACACAAATGCAATGTGATTAAAAACTGTGATAACCACTGAGTTCATAGAACAAATCTGATTAACATATCTCATCAATTGCTTTTGTAATAGATTTTTTAAATTGTGAAGAGATTTTGTGGACACCCTGTAGTTAGCACTGGGACCACCCAGCCAGTATCCAGCACAGCAAGAACAATAAAAGGAGGATGGCATCATTAATATCCTAAATACCACAACTAGCCCTTCAGTATTTTTATAGAATATATATTGATAGTGACCGGTCAAATGTGTAATGTGTGGTTTTGTTCCCCCACAGTTCTCCATACTTTTTATCCATGATTCAAAAACTCAGACCTGCATTAGAACCACACTGCATAAACTTCTACATATTTTGTGTGCGAGTGTGTGTGTGTGTATGTGTGTACCTGCTTCTGTTCCTCCCCTAGGCTATCCCACATGGATGCCACAATCTTGGATACGTCTCCAAAAGTGGCGTTGGGGTTTTGGCCCTTGATGGCTGCCTGGGTGTCTCTGAAGAAAAGCGCATAGGCTGACACAGGTTTTTGGGGCTCATTGGGGTCCTTCTTCTTCTTCTTCTTCTGGGGTTTGGGCTTGGGCTTCATCATCTCCGTTGAGGGCCGCTTCTCCCCGCTTATCTGGAAAGAGGGAGAGAAACGGTGCGCAAAGGAGAGCAAGAGATAAAGAGAAGTAGTTAGTAAAACATCAACTGATGAAAACATTTATTGCTTAAGAACTGTAGAAGGGATCTAGTCAGTCATGTGCAGTATATTTTGATATATATGTTAGAGAGGGCATGATGCATGCTCAGAACTATGAGGATAAGAATAAGATACAGCAGATTTTGCAAGGTCAAACATGTATGAAAAACATCAGATGAAACCATGCACATCGGGCTCAACGTCGATAAAACTGCATACTAGAACATTCAAACAACGATGGAGAGCGAGACAGAGTTCTGCAAAGAGCAGCCGCGGCTCGCTCTGCGAAGAGAAAACAGATCAATTTACAGACATGGGTGAATGAAGACTAACAGGACGTCAGTCAGCCAGGTTGGCCTCATGGGTGGAGGTCCTGGAGGGGTTGGGTGGGCTGATCAGAGATAGGATGGGAAGAAGAGACCTGGCCTAATTATAATCTCATTGGCAGTGGTTCCACATGGCTTCACATTAGCGCTACTTTATAAGTTGTTAAATTGCTGGACTCAAGCCATTTTTGGTGCTTTCAATGGTTCAATTTTTATTTTGTGCCTTGCATCTAGATCACAAAGGGTTCAATTACACTTTCTGCGTAAACCATAAAAATAGGATTAAAAAAAAAAAAAAAGAGTTTCTGTTGGGATTTGCCCATTTGGTTTGCCAGCAACAACAACAACAAGCTGCAACGTCAGTGCATTTCAGGAGGAAAACTGCTGCTCCATCTATGTGATATACCAGATCCAATACACATGGATGCATTTTCAGTTTCCATATGAGGCTTTGATGGGGAGTCAAATCCAGGTCACCTGATCCTGATTGTGATTCTATATGGAAATTGCCTTCCTTGGTGAGGAAAGAACACATCATCCATTAGAGAGAGAGAGAGAGAGAGAGGGAGAGGGAGAGAGGGGGAGAGAGAGAGAGAGGAGATGTAGCTAATGGAGGATAGCGAGGGAGGAGTGACGGGTTGATGTTGCCATTAGTTTCATTGGAACATCAGTTAACCTGATTTCGTGGTTGGCATAAAGCCATAAAAAAACAACCCAATTTCTATCCATAAGACTGTACTAATAGCAGATATAATGACATACTGAATATATAATGATATACATAGGTATTGTGTTGAATGAATGATGTTTATATTCACAATTTATGATTGAGGGTTATGGAGAGTCACTCAAATGCTATGTTATGGGTTTTGTGTGAATCGAGAGCTGCTGACAACAGGCTTCATTCAAACTGGTCCTTTTTGGCAAATTTAGTCCATCCCCGAGGCCAAGTTCATATTTCATCAGGTTACATTTTAGAAATTTAAAACAGCTTTGAATGCTCCTTTTAAAATCCACTGATCCAGTGTTTTGGTGTTAAAACGCAGCAGGGGAGGGAGCAAAACCATGAAAAAGAATTGTCCCTGCGTGAGTATCAAACAGCAACTTGAGGACATTTAAAGACGCTCACATCCATCTAATGCATACTTATCATGGGATTAAGCAACAGCCATGTCTTTCCCTTTAACTGCCAATTTGAAAAACAGGAAATGATTGCCTTTGAAAATTGCATTGTTTCAGCAAAGCGTTTGCAGCCAAACAACATAATGTATTCCACACAGCATGAAATTAACTAATCAAAATTCAAGGTCCAGGAGCACATTTGGCAGCTAAAGAAAAACTTCAAAATAGCTTTTGTGGTGTGTGGAAATGAATGGATGTTCCCATTCAGGGTAATATGAAACTAGTGCTTGTCTATTTCACAGCTTACAGGTAATATTCATTTTTTTTGTCTGAGTGTGTGTGGTTTCATTAAAAAATAATCATCCCTCACTTTTAGGCAATGAGGCAAAAACAGGCATTTGAAATGACATCTGTTCCACCCGAGCCTTTGAAGTGAGAGCAGAATAAACTGAAGATAAAGCTAATGGAATGACAAACAGCAAAAAAAGGAGGAAAAAAGCTATATAATCTCCAGGAAATATCACATAAATTCATACAGTGGAAAGAGTGGTGACACACAGCGACACAAAGCCAACACGCAGCCAACCAAGAAAAAAAGGGGCATATTGCCTCTCTTTTTCTGTGCTTTAGCATACTGCGCTGGCGAGATTCATCTTCGTGAAGTTACAGGGTAGCAAGAAGCTTGACAGAGGAAGAATATCAATATAAACACTGATGAAACTGAAACTATAGACTGAAAAAAAAAATATGGATGAAAAATAAACAGATATCATTCAATGAGTCTACAATGCATATCTTAAAATAAACCGAATCTCCCCTCACTGCATTGTGGGGTTAACAGTGTTAACACAGGAGTAAACAGAGCAGGAATATAGTGAATCATCAAGCGGTGATCTTTGGTGCATTTCAGGTGTTATTTTGTGATGAAGTGTTGTAATTTACCTTTTTGGTGTCGCCGCTTCCCCTCTACCAGCTTTGTCTACTTCTAATTCAGTTAGTGGTTTCCTACAATTCCCATAATGAGGAACATTAGCTTGATATTGGATTGCTGGTTAATGGGGATTCTGTGCGATATTTTCTCAGATATTGAAAAAAAAAAAAAATAGATTGTTATTGTTTTTCCTCATTCATTTATCAGCCTTTCCTAAACACTGTGGTTTACTTTGTTTCAAGTATTGCAGATGGAAAAACAAATATCAACCACTTTAAAGCCAACTCTACTGTCTTGACATGTAGATGCCCATGGCCCGTGTGCAAAATGTAAAAAATGTCTTGGGGCTGTATTGCACTATGAATTATCGAGGTTACTACCAGCGGGAGAAGCTGGTATCTCTTCCTCTTCTTCTGCGATGGATTCCTCCCTCTATGATTGCTGTACACTGGTGCAAAAAGTGCAAAAAATGTTCTTTGATTAGGGGGAGTTGGCGCTGTAACCTGACCTTTCTGCTGATGCTTTAGATACACAAACACACACACAAAACTTTTCTGCTATTAATCTTCGTCTTGGCTGTGCTGGAGGTGTCTTCAAGTGACATCCATTTATTCTACATTTGGCCAGTTTCTATGGGAATTTAAAAACTACACCACCAAACAAACAACTGGATTCAGGGAGGCGAGGCACTTTGCCAATGCTGTTTTGTAATAGTTTTTAAAGTCACAATGAAACTGCATTTTGAGCTTTCCTAATTTGATGTATGCATTTCCTGTTGAAATAGGCTGTTGGGAGTGGGGCTTAACAAGGGCAGGCATCATTCAAAAGTGTAAACCAATGGGAGATCAGTTAAAGAGGAGGAGAGGCGGTTTCATTGGATGGGAAATGTGATGCTTTTATTGGTTGAAATTTTTGTTCACGCCTACTGGTTCAGCATGATGTCAGCACTGAGGATACATTGTGTTCCAGGATGTAAAGGTAATACAAATTTTGACAAAAGCAGAACAAAACAAAACTCAACATTTAGTCAATTCTATTGCATTTATTCTTAAATGCATGAATATTGTGGCCAAGGAAATTAGCCTCAAGTTGAATAAGTAATTTAGCATTTGGTTGTGACTAAGAGTTTGATTGTGGGTTTTTCCCACAATATAAACAGAGAAAAACAGCACATGGCTGTTGCTAGGTAAGACAGGTAAGCATATCCTGTAAAAACCAGCACAGCCTAAACACATTTTGTACACAGCTTTCCAGTTTGCCAGCAAAATATTGAACTATAGTGTCAGCCTCAGCTCATCCCATCAGTGTGGCTGTTGTCAGAGAGAGAGAGAGAGAGAGAGAGAAAGAGAAAGAGGGAGAGATGGAGGGGGTGTGGAGAGAGATAGGGAGGAGGGGGTAGCTGTAATTCTGAATGGACAGCACTGCACTGGCAAGACAAGATTAGAATTGACAGCCTGATAACTGTGCCACTATCAAAACAGCAGAGAGAGAGAAACAGAGAGAGAGAGAGAGAGAGAGAGAGAGAGAGAGAGAGAGAGAGAGAGAGAGAGAGGAAGAGAGAACATGGAAGGGAAAGAGAGAGAGAGAGAGAAAAAAGGAGAGAGAGAGTTGGAGGGAGATAGAAAGGATGGGAGAGAGTTGATGTAGAGAGAAGAGATAAAAGGAGGAAGGGAGGTGGAGGAGTGATATAAAGGGAAGGATAGCAAAAAATGGACAGGCACAGAGGAGGCAGAGACCTATGGAGATTAAGAGGCCTGGAAATTAGACAATAAACCAGAGTACAGCAAGGGAGAGTATGCATCATCATCAGCATCATCACATATGCATCATCATCATCATCATCATAACACTAAAGTGGCGAGTGCAGAATGGTGTATCGATTTCAAAAGGCCCTATAAAAATCAGGAACAACCGAGGTGGTGCGCACATCCATCCACTTCCATGTTGGAGTGACGGTCATTACATCAAAGTATCCTGCGCGTACTGTATTCAGCATTGTAAATCAAGTGCAAATGTGAATGTCCAGCCTCAAGGTTTCTAAAAGATGTTGCACAGACTTCCAGCCAAACAACTGTGGAAAAAAAGCTATTTACATGCTATTTTTGCAGAGAAAAATAGGCTGAATGTGGCTAGGTACGAGCCCTACTCAGCAGCTGATCTCACTACAGAAAAAAAAACCCAATCAAATAAGAGTTCAAGAACATCAATCAAAGTGGAATAATCTTTCGTCAAGCACTGACTGAAAAAGAACAGAAAGAGTTATAGAGAGAGATGGAGAGAGAGAGAGAGAGAGAGAGAGAGAGAGAGAGAGAGAGAGAGAGAGAGAGAGAGGAAAGCAGCAGGCCAGATTTAACTATGAAAATAAAATACCCGAGTTGGAAGTTTTCTATGATGAGCTTGCATTAGACATACACACAGCTTATCCCTCCCAAAGAAGCCCAGATGTTGTCTTGAGAATCCAAACCTCAGACAACATGAACTTTTTGTGGTATGCGGCAGGCATAAAGAAAGCTTAAGACACACATGTTAGGAATCAAAATTGCAATAGTCATTCAGCTTTGGTTAAACTTGATGAACAAAGCCGCAGTGTGTTTGTGTGTCACAGCTCAAGTTTGTTTTGCACATTAGCAGATGGGTGAGCATCCAAAGTGGGTTACAAATTCATCTTTGAGGAATTTCCAAATTACACCCAATAGTAAAAACATAATTTCAGGCCAAAATCACTTAAAAAACTAACACCGACTGACAAAATGATTGAGTCCAAAATTAAAATAAACTCTGTCACTTTGTTAAGTGCAATGGGTAACTTAAGGGCTTTGGTTGACAAAATTATGGCACTTTAACAGACTGGATCCTCTATATTTTAGATTTTTTTTTTTTTTGTGGAATATCTTTAATGATTTGTTTTTTCCTGAAATGGATATGTAGCATATTGAAATAGAGCTCTTCAAGTATACAAGCCTGGACCTCTCCACACCAGTGTGCTGGAGGAGAGCACTGCTTTGTGCAGCTGTTAGAGACTCTAAGCCTTTGTGGGTTTATAAATAGATGAACAGGCATGGTTAGAGCTGCAGTGAGAATAATGTAATTTCAAGATACCATAAATAACTTTTCTGTTATTTTCACCCGTAGCTGGAGCTCGGCATCCTTGAGCAAAAACAGAGTTCCCTGAAAATCGTGTCCTACAACAAACACTTCAGGACACGACAACTTTTGCGGCACACAGCTATTTTTAATTGACTACAAAATCGACACTTTAAAAGTGTGAATGCGTGTGTATCAAAAGAATGATATGTCCAGCTGTCCAAAGCTGCAGTCAAGACAGAGAGTGAAATCTGGTCAGCCCACTTTAATGCTGCCCAAAGTTTTTCTGTGTATGTTTCAACTTGCCTGGGGATACATCACAAGGATTTATTTAAATGCACAGCAACATGCTGTCAGTCCTCTCCAGTTTGTGTTACATTTTAATTTGGCACCGACCGTACAATCAGATGGTTGTGGAGTGGAGGAGTAACTACTGGAGAGGCTTTTGAGAAAACCAAGCACGTCTTTGTTATGTTTCCATAATTAGGGTGGGGGATCATTTGAGCTTACGTTTAGATTTTTTTTACATGCATTAAAGCATTTATTTAGAGTAAGTTTACCTTTTCACTTAGCATTTCAGAAGTGCCCCTGTATGTAACTGTGTAAAGTTTGCAAACTTACAAAACGTCAGCAGTTATGATGAGAATTTAAACAAACCTTTTTCGGATTTGAATGATGCAGGCTTCTCCAACCCAGTGATGCCTCTAGACATCATAGTTGAAATCCAAAATAAATACTTAACCGTGCTTTCATAGGATCATGATAAATTTGTAGATCATAAAAACTGGAAAAATAAAATCAATGCAAAATGGAAAAAAAGAGAATATTGTTTCTTAAATAGTGGCACTGGCTCAATGTTGCACCATGTGTAATCAGCAACCTGAAATTGAGGTTGTTTTATTATGTATAGTGCAAAAAATTCCTACATGTCAATACTACCATCTGAGTGAATGATTTCTTTGTACCCATGAAGTATATTTTTTCCCATCGCCCCCGTGTTAGTGCTGTCTTTGAGTATTCCCATCATCTATACCATGACGGCTGATGTTACGACTTAAAATATATACTGTACTTTCCCTCATCTGGAAGCCATTACAGCTCCATGTCATACTGCCCATCTGCAAGCAATGAACAGGACTGCATGTCAAAGCCGCTGCACAGATCCCTGAGTAGAACCAGGCACCCATACAGAGAGCAGCAGTCATCAAATAAAAATACAGCTTGGCCCAAACAATAATGAACCGGAAGTGCAGATACATGGTCATGATCTATAAGACAAGAAAGGATATCAGTGGGAATTGTACAGACCCAAAAGAGCCAATTACTGAATTTGTATCCAGTTCTGGTACCATGCCATGGCAAATACACAAAATCTTTATGATGTGGAGTGTTTAGTTAGTGCTCTTCAGACATGGAGGCTTGCATTACTGAGCTGGCAACGTGAGTTTGATTTCCACCAATATTCCCCAATTGCAGATACTTTAATTCCATCTCAAGCCTCAAGCCATAGCTGAAATATTCTGCATGATTTACTTCACTCTGTAAAATGACTGACAGCACTAAGGAGCTCCTCCCTAGAAGGCTTGCCTTGCAGCATCGGACCTACTTAATCAGCCTAAATTGCAAAGTCGAGGCCCTTGTATTTGGTAATCTGGTGAAAACAGTGGCAAGTGAGAGCTAATTAGAT
Organism: Myripristis murdjan; assembly: GCF_902150065.1. Taxonomy (NCBI): domain Eukaryota; kingdom Metazoa; phylum Chordata; class Actinopteri; order Holocentriformes; family Holocentridae; genus Myripristis; species Myripristis murdjan. The sequence continues at coordinate 14,384,074 of NC_043986.1, read as the reverse complement.
TAACGCCAGTTTAACGAGCTGTTGGAGGGGCCCCTGCAGATTGGATTTTAATAAATACTGGCAAAAGCATCTGCTACGCACTTCCTGGCTCTGCTGGCATCCTAATTGGCCCCAGTGGGTTGCTATAGCTCGGCATGACACAGTACAATTTAGGAGGGAAAAAGGCAAAATGCTTATATTCAGTCCAGGTAGGTCTGGGACTCAAAAAAATCCGTCTTTTTGATTGTGTGGCTTCATAGAAAGGGCTCTATCAATATTAACGCTACTACGAAGACCATTTCTAAGACTTTATCACCACAGAACATCTATAAAAAGTCCCCAAGCAGGAAGAAAAAACATCTAAAAGTTCAAATAAAATGGATTTGGATAGATTCATTTTTTCCTATTGTTTGTTTTTGAGATGAAATGTCCCTATGATGAGGTCTTTGTGGAGCGAATAGCACTGAAAGGAAAAAACAATTAATCAAACATGAATAGGCGACCATAGCAGGGTTATTTCCATAGCAACAGCCCAAGGGGACAACTTGGACCCTTTAATGTGAGCTGGTGATGTCTCTTTGTAAACATCCGCGCAGCGGGGGGAGAAAGCCAATGAGAGAGAGCCTGGCAACAGAGGCATCACAGGGCAGCAACCTCTTCGTATCAATCGAAGTTTCCATTATCTAGTGCTGAAAGGGAAGAAAAGTACTCTGAAATATTGCATTCTGGGGCATTTTGAGTTGATATGCGTCTTGGCACTATTGCTGTTAGTGTCAGTGTCATTTGAAGTCCAAATAAGCTGCTTTCAGTGACTGAAAAACACAGCAAGCAAATGACGAGGAAGGAATCACACAAGAGTTATTTTATTTTATAAATATTCACCAGCCCAAATTATGTTATCCTTGTTGGCATGTGTGTGTAGGAGAGTGCTAATTCACCTTTGCTTTCTGCAGCTTGAAGAGTCACTCCAGAACTGATGTCAAAGCCATTAAAGGGTTACTTATTCATGAACTTTATTCCTCTCACATCAGGTAGCTTAGTCACGCAATCATAATCTCTTACATACTCATATCTTATGCAACCTACAACCAGTACAACTCTCTCCTCCTTCAGCCTCCAGCTGTGTGTGACCAACAGAAGACAGTGCACCAGTGCATAAACATTACAAAAAGCTATTATGAAGGGCTGCTTGCTGGTTGCCATAGGTACTATATGCTAATTGCCATCCAGGGTATAGTTACAGATGGGAGGAGTTGGGAATTGTTGTTGCAATAGCACTCTGCTTTGTTTGACCACAGATGTGGGCTTGTCTGATGAAAGGACGTTGTCAAAGGTGAGTGAAATTCCTCAAATTTAGCACAGCAGACAAAACATGAGGATTTGAGTCACAGCAGTATCCCTGGCACTGAAGGGAAATAGAGAGCCTCATTCAGAAAGCTCAGAAAGTAACCTGATTCCAGTCTAAAAATGAGAGGAGCCGCATAACTATACAGTAGCAGAATAGTAATTCAGTCAACCGCAATGCTCTCTGCATAGAACAAGAAAAAAAAGAGCAACCCACAACTTCTTAGTGGACCGTGCTCGAGTCAACAATGCCCTGTAATCTTCAATCAATTTTCAGTCAAGTGCATAAGAACAAAAAACATGACAAGGCTGGTAAACACAATCTAATGTGCTCATTACTGCCTTTATTTGCTCTTTGAAAAATATGAATATGAGGATCTTCACCCGTCCACAACGCTGTATCAACTGTGCAGTGCTGGGAACAGTGACCGTGCAGTGTGTGTGCAGCCTGGCAGCACTACCGCTGGCAGAAGCAGGTATCGCTAACCTTCTCACAAACACTCTCGCCCCAAACCTCAGTGGTTCCCTGGGCGAGAGTAATGGCTTCTTTGCGCTGGGCTGCGCCGTGCTATTGTAGAATCACAGAGCGGTTAATTGAAACAAATGACTCTAATAATGGGACATTATCCCCACAGGCTGGCTTTGTGGTGGGCCTAATTAGCGCTGCGGTGGTGGCGAGGAGGACGAGTCACCACACTGATCCCTCAAAGGAAGCAGCCGAGGCCCCCTTTTAAGTGGGCAGAGCGGGATTCTCCCACTTACGGCGTGTGAGGGTGCCGGGCTTTTTCAAATCCAGCGTGGTGAAAACAAACATGTTTAGTCACCCCTCGTGTCCCTCTGGGGTGAGATCCAATCTGTTAAATATTGTGCTGTGACTGCCTCTCCTCTCCTCTCCGTCCCTCCAACTCTTGCTGACTAGGCCAGATCAAAAGGACTGAAGTCAGAGAAAGAGCTCTGAATTAACCAAGTGTGGTCTATCCTTCAACTTTTTCTCCTACTTTAAGTCATCTACTTTGAAACCTCAATGGTGCACAACAAATGTGGAAAAAGAGAACATATTTTTCCAATTTTGATCACCACTGGAATCTGCTTTCTCCCATTGTAATTGTTTACCCTTGTACATTATCCGAGAAAGTCAGCTGTAATGCAACGCTCAAATCTCTATGACCATGCTGTTTTAAATATTCATTAGTCGTAACAGTCGCCTAAGGTTATTTGAATTAGTGTCATGAATATTCATGACCTGCAATGAATGCTCATTTGTTTTTAATGCTCAATCCGTTAATACTCCTCTTCATTACTTCACTCCAGCCCCTGCATAATAAGCTGCACAAAACAAAGCTTTACTTTTAAAAGCACAATTCTCTTTAGAAACCTATTTGTTTCACTTTAAATGAATGGGCGTGCCCTACCAATTATCTTGTTGTCATTTCTCTTGACAACTACAATACACATTGTTTGCCCCTATTGTGGAGAGTAACACTGAAGGGCATCTGTCTTTTTGTGAAATGAAAAGCCACAACAGAAAACATTTCTTCTGTGGCAAAAAGTGATTTATCTGGGAACGTCACCAAGATGTCATATCTATCCAAGTGAAAGGCAACAGAGCAAGCAGGTCATATGAGATATGTCTAAAGCCTACACTGGGAAAAAGATTGCTGTTTCAATCTGGAAAAAAAAAAAGAAAAACAAGTAATCCAACTGCATTGACTGTGAGAAGTCAAGTCAAACTGCAATTGCAATGCCATTTTTTTTAAAAACTGCAGATTATTTGCAGATATTTATTCTTCTTAAATAGTATGCAGTGGAGAGTGGCAGGAACAGTCAGAAAAATGGGGGAGGGCATGATACAAAGGTCATCTGCCAGGTTCAAACATTGCAGCATTTCAAACACACTGTATTCACCTTAGGCCACTGAGTCACAAGATGACCCAAAAGGCCATGAATTTCACTGTGTACTCGAGATTATATTGTTGTAACTTCCTTCTTTTCTAGTTATTTTTCTGCTTTTCTTTTCGGTGCATTTCTATTTCTGAGCTGTTTCAATATCACTGCTCTACAGTGTTTCAAAACACAAAAAAACAAAAAACAAATTTGTATATAATGTTGATATACTTATTGTGACCTTTTTAAAGGGTTGATTCAGCCTCCATCTACCTAGTCTGGCACTGTCAATAACCACGGCCGTCAATATAGTTTTTATGTCTGTATTAAAATGGTTGTGGCCTTTTCCCTTGCTGTCTATGTCCTAAATGCCAAGTGATGCAAAATAAATTTCCTTTAGCAGATTAAATGAAGTCAAATTAAGTCAAGCTCACATAACCTTGTAGCAATCACTGACTCTGACAAAAATTGATCTTGAAAACACAGGTGCATATGGATACAAGCAGACATACATGCACACACAGACACACACACACGCACACACACAAACACACAGACCACAGGTACACGTGTTTACATTTACACAGTACCGACGCACTGCCATACATTTACGCATTCATGCACACACGCACACCAATGCACACGGTCACACATGATCAAAATCTGTAGCTAAAACAAGGATGTGCCACAAGGAAAGTATTTCTGTGTTGTGTACTGAGCCTTGATTAGATGAGCATTGTTTTCAAAACAAATGCAACCATAACCACAACCTCGCTTTAACCTCGCAGCCATAACCTTACTTTTGTTACAAAGCATCATTTTCAATTATCCATGTAATCGACAATAACTTGCTGCCTATGGTCTGTTAGTGACATACACATCCTGCCAAAAATAGCAATCTAGCACCAAATGTTTAACAAGACTAAATAAAACCCCCAACATGAATCATGTGATTCATGTGCGATGTAAACTTACAGCGCTGGCAGCTGCTTTTTTTGCAGCAGGGGCTTTTTCCCCAAACCAGCCTCATTACACCGGTAATGAGACAGGGGCTGGTGCTCTGTTTCAATATTTAAACGTCCCGGCGTCCCACAAGGCTCCATGTTGGGGCTGTTCTGCAAACCCCTCCACGACCCCTCATTACCGTCTGCTGGAGACGTCCCTCCTTTTTATTTTTTTTCAAAGACAGACGGATCTCGCTGGCATCTCCCCTCGCTGTGGCACCAGGCAGACCTGGAGAACCACGGGGCCTGTTGAACATGAGACCCCTGGGTGCTCCCCCTCCCACTCAAACGCTGGGGTGGCAGAAACACTGACAGCTTAGGGTGAGATAGGGATTCTCCCTCAGTAATAAGCACTCACACGACAGAATGTTACATTTCACAGTATCCAGTCATCCAAGACTTGGCTCTTTCTGCCTTGATTCAAAGGAGCTGGGAGAGTAGGTCAGCATTGTGGGGTGGAGAAAAAAAAACTGTAAGAGCATTTCTGAATGACAGCTATTTCTTTTGTAACATTGTTGTTTATCTTTCCTTTCATTTGAGCCCTCGTAAATGGAGCAATTTCAAGTTTGAGAAATGGTTCACAACTGGGAGTATAGACTATTATGAACAATATATGCTGCCACAGTAAGCATCACTCCCTACTTCACCAACACAAAGCAATGGATCCATCAGTTGATAGTAAAGAGGAGAATCAAAACCTCCATATACTGCATATCACATGTACACACACTGAAATCTGCCTAATACTCAATGGATGTTTCTTGACACCCATTTTCCCTTCTGCTACACATCTTCTGATTTAGCAGCTAATGTTTCTGCTGCCTGAGCAGTCATAATTAGACGGGAAGGAGGAGGCTGTCAGACAGGATGGATTCAGCGGGAAAAAAAAGCAGGGTTCTCTTACAGAAACATAGACTCTTGTACCAGTCTGAATTCCGCACTTTATTTTCAACACTAAATGAACAGAATTCACAGAAGCTACCAGTACTAACAAATACAAAATTGTGTGCCTATGCAGTACGATGATTATCGCCAATCCTCTGCTCTCGGTGCTATAATGATTTAACTGTGTTTGCTGTAGGATCGATGTGCGCTGAAAAAAGAGAATCCCAGAGCAGGGAGAAGTTTACAGAGCTTTAGCCTTAGGCTAAATGTTGCACAAAAACCAGCAACATCATCCCTTGAGATGAAGCGAATCTGTTGCTCCAGCTGAGCTTGTATTTGTAGGAGGTTTATATGTGCACTGTAGGATAGCTTTCATTGTAGGGTAGTGTATCCTTAAGGTACTGTTGTTGACTTTTCATCTGTTTCCTCAGCGACTTTGAAAGAAGGCGGTTGAACGATTAGTGTTTTAGTGTTCTAGCTATCTCTTCCAATTTTGTGGATTTACCGTAAGGCTTTTGTCAGAATAGTAGGACAAATGTAGAGGCTTGTCTTCATTTCAGACCCCAGGTTACGCTCAGTCTGACTGCCTTCTCCCATCCACCTTTATTTTTTTCTTTGAGCTTTCAGCAGACATAAATTCAATCTCCCTTACTACACCTTTATCAGTATGAAATTAAGGTTAATTGACTTTGTTGGGGAAACGTCAAATGAAACATCCCTAATGGAACCAAAATGAAAATAACCTCATCTTCAATTGCTTTAAAATATTTCTCAATATACAGCCTACTTTCCTATTCCTCAGCCTCAGAAATAAGCTCCTCTTGTCCCAGGAGATAATAAATGAATTGAATCCCCCCTCCAACCCCACCCCCCCCCTTCTTCTTCCTTATCGGTCATCTATTTTTCCAGAGTAAGCTATTACTTGCAGGGGTTGCTAGGCAACAGGAAATATTAATAGCGGCTATTATTAGCCAGGCTCTGCTAGAGTAGTACTAAAATGTGGAAGTGGGAAACATGAATGTGTTACATAAATCTTTGGACCTTTCACAGTGTGTGCAAGTCTCTGTTTGTGCGGTGATTTATTGCAATGACGGTTCATTTATGAGAAAAGGGGGTGTGAAATAAGAAAATGGAACATTACCCTGAAGGGCTATTTGAAAATAAATAATTGCAAAGGTGAAACAAAAGCTGTTTAAAAACCAGGCACTCCTTCTCTGCTTCCCACTGAAATATTATTGGCTGCAGAGGCCTGCTTTGTTACATACATGCGTTTATGGACAAGATGCACAAATGTGCATACGTGCAAGCATGTTAGCAGAAACGCAGACACACACACACACACACACACACACACTTTTCCAAAGATGTCTGAATGCTACCATCCACTGAAATCAACTCATCGAAATTAAACAGATTATGATTAGATTAATGATAATGCTACAAAGCAGATCCACTATAAATGTTCCAGTATCTTTCTGATGCACCAAGCATATTCAGCTCAGTAGCCACTGGATTGTGACCTAATCCTGAAGACTGGCTTTAATGGAGGCCTTAGCTACCACCCACGGAAAATGTAGCCTGCAACTTATGCAGTTTGATTCTGAAAATCACATAAGACCTGATTAACGGAGGATAAATGCCACGGATGCTCACATTAAAGCATAAATATTCATGATGGAGGGCAGAGAGAAAAAAGTAATATTTATGTCAGATGAAAGTATATAACGTTGAATAATTCACCACACAGGGCATCTATAATTCATCTGGTTCGATTCTATGATTAAAGCATTTGAATGTGTTCGCCAGGGGTGTTTGCATGTTCAGTCTGAAGCATGTTTAACACAAGAAAAAGTCGCTTTACTGGAGGGGGGAGTGGGGTCCTCTGTATCCTTTTGAAAAGAAAAAGTAGCTGACAAGGGAGATCCCTTCTTCCCCCCTCCCCTTCAAGATTTTCTGTTGAACACGTACCCCCCCACACACACACACGCACACACACACACACACACACACACACACTCCGGCTTTTTTGCTTTGCCGATCATAACAAATGAAAATGTGCAGCACAGAGTTTCTTGCTGTCTTTCGCAGCTCACTTTGAGGCAATGAAATCTTTGAGTTGTGCGGCTGAATAGATCTTAAAGGGGCTCTGCAGCAAAGGTCTGGGTGTTAAGGAGGCTGCAGCTCTCCAAATGTATAAATGTTGCATGTATCGGCTTAGGCCTTCTTCAGACTTCACTGTCTCAGCTTCCTTGGCCCCAAACTGGGCTCATTATCTCTAACTGATGTAAAGAACGTTTTGCTGCTATTAAAAATTAGGTCTCAGAATATTAACAATGCCTCACAACTGCGATTAGAAATAAAATCTTCAAAGCTTCAAAGGCAACATTTTATCTTTAATGATGAATTACACACTTAACTGTTACCATTCATAAGGGATGAGCTATGTACACTGTAAAAAAAAAAAAAAAAAAAAAAAAAAGTTTCATGTTCAGTCTTAAAATTTTGTTTTTTTAAAAAAACAAGTGAAAAAAAAACTGCCAGTGAGATGAGATAATCCCACTTGTTTCCAATGCTAATCAACTTGTCTCCAGTATTTTCTAAGATACTAGTGGACTGATGTGCCTTGTTTCAACTTGTGACCATAAAAAGTGGGATTATTTCATTACATTAGTTTTTATTTAACTTGTTTTCAGTTTTTAAGACTGCATATGAAACTAAATGACTTGTTAAGATGGAGATGTCTTTTTGTGGTGTAGCTTCATTTAGACAGTATCAGATGAGACTCTTCATTTTTGGAAACAGCAGCTGAGCTTTGCATGACACAAACACGTTTCACCTTCAGTGAAAATGTTCTCCAGAGGACAACACCTAAAAACGGACCGACAGAGGGTGTACTCACCGAGTGCATAGGCCCAGAGAGGAGGTGTGTGTCCTGGCCCAGCATGTTGGACATCATGAGGGCGGGCAGCTCAGGGTAGGAATAGGGGTTGAGCAGGCCGTTGTGAGGCAGGGAGTGGAAGGGGTAACTTGACTCGTGCTCCATAAGGTGCAGCAGAGAAGGGTCGGCGTGGTTGGGGGGCGTGATGGGGGGAATCTCATAGTCTTCATCCCCGGCTCCTCCTCCTCCTCCTCCTCCTCCCCCGCTGTTGCTGCCTCTACCCTGACTGGAGTAGTTCTGGAGAAAACAGGAAGGATGTGTCAATGAGAATGCTATCAGATGTTTTATATTTAAAGAGAAACAGAGAGGGTTAGTCACAGTATGCTCGTTCATTCATTTCACTACCTCCTTTACACTGACCTAAAATACCACTACCATCTGGGACTTGAGGTCAGTGTAAACGGGTAATCAGCATTTGAGTCTTGTGTTCTGAACCCTGCAATAATTATATTGCATAATATTCGGCTTCAGCTCCAATTGGCAGAGGTGGAAACGGGTCACCCGCTGATTTGCTGCACATGTAGGTGCGATGGTACGGGGCATTTTACCTACCTATGTTTAGCATGGGCAATCTTAACCTCAGTGTAACTTTAACATATGTAATATGATAAATTACCAATAAATCACCATCTTTTACAACAGCCTCTGACTTATACTCGCAGTGTAGTCTGCTGGGCAGAACATCAGAGAAAACGCTGGAAGACTGGGACACCAGTTAACCCAGAGGTTAAATATGTGGACTCAAGCAAAAGTAAACAGTGCAACTTGCTTTTTTTATAGTTGGTAGTCCTGGGTAAAGCAATCCCAGTGTAAAACCGGCTTGCATTGTGCAAACGTGGTATTGGAGTTTCCAATCCACCTGATTTGCATGTGTTTGGAAGGTGAGAGGCGACTCCACATGAACAAGTGGTGACCATGAAAACCTCCATGATAGAACAGTACAAACCATTGAAAAACTGTGCTATCCTGCGCCCCAACATACTGCATCAAGAAAACTGGACTGCTGCTTTCCACACTTGAATCTCAAACAGCCTCACATTTGGCCAGTGGGCAATCACATCACCATCAGATTCACAGGAACTGTAAATTTCCTGCAACAACCTGAGAGAAGCACTAAAAAAAAAGGATACATCTCAATAATCAACAGCCTCATAAATTTATTTTAAATGCACCTGCTGATTTCCATTGTTCACATTCAGTTTTTTTTTTTTCTAAATTGCAAATTGTTGAGCATACATATAGGATTCATTCACAGCAAAATTCATTAAATTCTGTTGGGCAACAGAATAATGAGTTATACAGTTGCAGCAGCTGCTGTGCAGGATAATCTACTTCCTTCAAGCAACAAACTAAAATGTCAGCCTACAACCCCTTTATAATGTAGTTAATCAAATTCATTAACTGGAAAACCACCACTGACAATCACTCACGGGCTATTTTCTAAATTCATAATTATAATGCCAATCACATTTCAGAATTGCATGAGCTGGATTTAACAAACCTGACATTCCTCACCGTGAAATGTATCAAATATGTCCAAATAAGCCCTCCACCCCTGACACCCACCCACGAGGTGAAACACTTAAGATTTTGTAGTACTAATAAGGTGATACATGAGCAAGGCCTATGGTTGTCTTTTCCAGGGCCTATCTTGACATAATATTGCGCTGAGAAATATGGTTTTGTGCTCTCAAAAAGCATACTGAGGGTATTCACCAGGGAATGAAAAGCAATTTTGTCAGAGGCAATCTGATGCCAACTCCCCTTTATAATGACTGAAGAAAATTAATCATCACAAATAATATTCCAGTGTCAGCCATTCAAGAGCTTTTTAATAGAATTTTTATTATTCATGTCTCGTGGTACACATCAAGCAGTCCGTTCTGCAACATTTCAGAAATCAATTCAATATCATCTTCGTGTAGGCTGTCATCTCGCCTGCCAGTGCAGCCATTCATCTTGCAAACAAATACTTTTAGCAAACAAATGGCAAGAAACGCAGAGGAACAGCCAGAATGTCCCCACTAGCAGTACTGGTGCTTGAAGATAGGATAAAAGTCTCATAATGTGCACTATCGTTAGAGAGAAAATAATAATAAAAAGGAGTAGCCTATGCTTGCTATCAGTGGGTGATGTGCTATTTTCTCTTCCCATAACCCTCAGTCTCCTTGCTTGGCACTTGCATGGAAATATCATCAATGAAAACCCCTTTTCCCACAATAAAGGTTTAGCAAATGCCTGTTTATTCATTGTCTAACATTTCTTGTGATGTTATCAAGGACAATGCAGCAAGTTTTATCTAATAAAAATAACAATCAGTCTCAATGGTTTGTATGTCTATTCCTGGCGGTCTATTGAAAACATGCAAAGTATGGCATTTGTGTTAGTATTTATATGGTAAATTGATGCTGGAGAATACATCTTGTGACTGGAAAGTAACAGGTTCAGTCTCTGCAACAGCCGCTTGTGTGTCGACCAACACGACCGTCAAAAAGGAAAGAATATGAAGTGTGTCACTGTAAAACCACAGTAATTCACCAGGTAATGCTGACCAACATTAATCAATCACATGTAAAGAAATTTTAAGCTTCCTGTTCATTTGAATATTGTTTTATAACAACATAACTTCAAAAATCTCCATCTTAAGAAGTCATTTAGTCTCATGTTCAGTCTTTTTTTTTTCGCAGAACAAAGGAAAAAAAATCTGCCAGTGGGATGAAATAATCCCCACTTGTTTCCAATGCAATTTCATGTATTTCAAGATGTCTTCTGTGGCAAAGTATAAATATGTTAAAACAGCATCAGGTAGCATCAGGAAAATGTGACTTGATTAAAAATAAATCCTGAAACAAGTTGATTAGCATTGGAAACAAGTGGATTTATCTCATCGCGCTTTTTTCACTTTGTCCGACTGCACGAGGGTAAATGATTTGTTCACATGGATATTTTTCGCAGTGGAGCATTCGTCTCACCTCTGATCTCACTTTAAAACACAATTCCTCGTGAGCAGGACTTGTCATGCCGTCATAGATGTTAACAGCATTCTGGGTATGGATTCTCTCTCCTTCCTACGGCTTCAGTGAACATTTTTAGTCGAACGCGAAACGATCCAGCATTGATCCAGATACAATACATCATGCAATTTGGACAATCCTGCTCTCCAAGATGAAACATAACTGATGTCATATACGCATGTTCAAAGATTTAAATGCTGTCTGGGGCTATTTTACGGCCGTGCCTTCCTTTCTATTTTTTTTTTCCCCCTCTTTCACAGCTTCTTATGATGCCCTTGGAGATAAGACATGGGACAAGGACATCACAAGTTTAATATTTTCAAACATAAATAAATAATTCATAAATATACTGTCTTTCAGGACATGGTGGGGAGTGGATAAAAGAGAGAGGGGTCAGAAGGAAACGCCAAATGTTGATTCAGCCTTCTCTCCCTAACCTTCACTCTCTCTCTGGAGGTGAAATTTAAGCAAATCTTTCATTTTCCTGGACAAGGACATTACTTAGAGGCTGCACATCAATCCTTTCCAGATTTCCTTTCAATAGTTTAACGATGACAGCACCGAACATCTGTGATAAGACTGAATGCTCTTGTTCTTGTAACAAGTGAACATGTGATAAAAGCAAGGCGCAGTTCCCGATTGTGACCTTTACTGTGGCACCAACATGTAACATCAAAATACCATATTTCATTTATAATCTTACATCGATTACACATTACATGGAGATCTTGCTCCACGGGACGCCTGCTGCCAAAGTATAATCGTAGAATATTTAAAGCCAGCCCTGGTTCTTTGAAAAACAGAGTGAGATGTTTCACCCCATGGGAGACGTAATGGGTGTGTCAGCTATCAAGTCTACCAAAGCCTAAATGACTTCTGATTATGTAGAATTGTGCGCGATTGTCTTCAAAGTATTCTCATGACATTAGAAACTGGTTGACGGTGGAGTCTGAAACACGCTCTGACGTGTATTTACTCCTCGAACGTAAAATAAAGTCATTTACATCGCACAGTCTTCACTTAATAAACTTGGTCATAAGTGATATAGCTTCCACAGACATTAGATTAGATCAGAGGTCCACTGAATGGCGTTAATATGCACACTAGATTTGCATTGACTTAAACTCCCACAGTGCTTACTCTAAAGCTTCAACGCGCTGTGTAGGAGACGAGAGCCGGGAATAATTCTGTGCTCATTTCAACTCATCGGGCCATCCAACTTGAAAATTCAGATTGTCACTTGCTTCTAATTTCAGTTCAAGTGACATCAGAGCACACAAAAAGAAACAACTGCCTTTTGTTTTTTATGTTAAGAGTCAAATCAATATGAGTGTTGATTTAATACTTAAGCAAATACCGCAGCACACACGCTGATATCCCCCCTGGGCGAAAATCCAGAGTTTCCTTTACCCTCGCTCAATGTTGTCGCAGGTTGGAAATTTACGAATCAGTAAGTGCAAAGCTGATACTGGATTATGTGATAATGTCGTGAAATGGACATGCCACTTTTACCTGTTCATAATGTGAAAAAAGAAGCTGAGGGTTACATTTAGGGAAGTAAAACCTTAGTAGCAGTAGGGGTAAGATTAGGGTTAGGTTAACCAACTAAGACAGCTGTGGTTAAGGTTTTGGTTAGGGTTAAATAAGGGTTAACAGGTCTAGATTTAACTTTGATTAAAAAGGAAGACTTCTGCAAAAGTTGATATTTAGCCGTTGACTTCTGCACCACTTTCCACCACGCTGTAGCAATTAAACTACTGTTTGTTTCTTATTGTTTTGTGGTGGAAAACTACATTTCCAACTCTTTGTGCATTTCATTTCCTAACATTTTAAAGGAGCCCTGGAAAGCCAGCAAATGATAGATCACCTTGACTTATTAGCTTGTAGCCTGAAAAAAAAAAAAAAAAGAGCTGAGTTAGGTACGCGGATGCTGTGGAAGCACCAGAAAAGCTCGCCTTGACAAGTTGGCTTGTGTGAGGTAATTAATTAAGTGGAGACAAATTAATCAGGTGAGCTTTAAGTGTTCTTGACACAAATGGAAACATGACAGACTGAAGTCCTTACAGTGGCTTGGTGATGGAGTCCTTCATGGCTTGGCAGAGAGACAGCTCATCTGGGAACAATGATGTGGTTGTCACAAGGAGGAAAATTAAAATGTACAATACGTGGGAGTGCCTGTCATGGTTGACGGGGGTGGAGGTTGGCGGTGGGGAGGTGGGGCTGTCCAAATACAACTGTCTGTGTGTCTTTGAAGGACTATGTTATTCCAACTTAAGTGATTGACACACTCAAGGTGTTACCGATAATACGACACACTGAACAAAGTTTGAAAAGTATCTAATTGGGGAAAAAAAACAAAAAAACTCCTTTGCGTCATCCAGTCACTTAACAACTTTCAATGGGTATACAGTGTCCTATGGAAAGTCAACCAGCCATATGCTACTTTGAGAAAAAATGACAGAGCAGCCTTGTTTGGGCGACAAACAACAGCTGGCCATGCATACATAAAGGTCCTCACGTCCACTCGGTGTGTAGCCGAGATAGACGGATGGCACCAGTAAATCTTTAAAACATCTTAAGTGGGATTCAGACGCTCACCTTCACCAATCAACCTTGGAGAGCAGAGAAAGGGCAAAAATCAAACTTGTCAGCGTCAGAGGGAGAGAGAGGGCACTGAACTTTGCTGAGGTGCGCTACACACGTGAACATTAGAGGGGACAGTCTACATTGTCCGCATGGGCTATGTGACCTGGCTTTGAAATGACAGGAAACTCCATTTGGGTGATATATCAACAGACGCAGACAGTGTAATATAATAGAAAGAGAAAGGAATATCAGACCCCCTGGGCTGACTGACAGCAAGACAGAACTGGGATAAGTGAAGTGTGGAAGGAGGAAAGGGAGGGGGGGCCTTTCCCCACATCCAATCGCAGCTCAGGGTCATAGGTAGCGTCCGTCACTAAAGGACAGGTGAGCTGGGGTGGGCTTCGACCAATGGTGGAGGAGTGAGCTAACCTCCTCCCTGCTCCCCCTTCCACTGGCAATTCTCTCAAATGTCACATCAAAATGGATCTCATTTAGGCGGGTAAAAAAGGACCCGGCTCTCCATTGCAGATGTGGGTGGACCTGCGCTGGATTGAACCTGAACTCTAAAAACACAACGGCAAAAGGAAGTATTCTGAAAGGTGTGAAAATGGGCCATGTGCCGCAAATTCATGTCAGTTCCATTAAAAAAAAAAAAAAAAAAAAAAAAAAAAACCTTGCGCTTATAGATCAAAGATGGAAGGGTGAAACGCTACCTCTGATCTTTGTACCGGAACAGAGAGAAAAAGAAAATTCCTCAATGTTTGGTCCAAAGGCTGCGTATTTTGGTTTTGAGGAGGGAGAGAGAGAAGTAGGGGGGGCAATATTGTGGTCTCAGACACATTTCCTATTCTTATTCATTAGAGGGAATCGCATAAATAAATAAAATATGTTGTCTCGTAGTCACTCATCCCCCCCAAGGGAACATGGAAGCCCCAGTAATCACATATGGCACAATAGCTTGCCCATAATCCCCTTTATTTTTATTTTCATGATGTCACTCTCTTTAAGCCCCTTGCTTTATGAGTCGCAAACGGAGTGGAGAGGGGAGGAGAGGAGGAGAGGAGAGGAGAGGAGAGGAGAGGAAAAAGCAAGGGAGGGGTGAAAACAAATGATGTGGATCCCTCATTGTTCTTTCTCTATGCCCTCATTCCAGTCAGGGTAATAAGAGAACATTGTGATTTACTGTCAGTGAAGCGCAAGAGTGCATCAGAGAGAATCCACTGCGGCAGGGGCCATTAAAATAGATTTAACTTCCCACAGTATTAGGCCAGATGTCTACACTTCTATTATATTTCAATCAGCCATGACCTTGGTCTCCATATGATGAGAAAGATCACTAGGAGAGAGAGAGAGAAAAAGAGAGAGAGGGAGAGAGAGAGAGAGAGAGAGAGAGAGAGAGAGAGAGAGAAAAACACCCTCGGAAAACCAATAGAAATATCAAACTACTTAGTCCCACTAAATCCCTCTGCTCCGTCGTGCTGCATATACAGAGAGAGGCCAGGACCGAAATAGATCCAAGGTTTCAAGTTCTCTTAAAAGAGCATATGAATCATTGAGTGCACTCTCGCTAGTGATAAGTTTCTGTTTTTTGGGACTGTTTTTTTTTTCTTTCTTTTTTTTTTTTTTTCTTCTGCAGGGTATGTATTTGAGGAGGGACTGTGGGACTGCACTAAACCAAAAAAAGAGAGGGGGACAGGGTGGTTTTGATGTTCTTTAAAGCTTCAGATATCAACAGACATCATGAAAGATGAATCTGCTCATGTTCCTCGAACAAGGGATGAGTAGGGAAACACATTTCTGCATCTCAAACGTCTATTTCTCACATCAGTGTGGATCCTTGTCTTTGAACCTGAATACTGTTATTTTTTTTTTTTTTTTTATCTCTCCGAATGTCTGTATTTACTCTAGGCTTGCTAATATCTTTCTATTCTGGATGAATCTTTCATTTTACAACTCTGTTACTGTACTCTTTCATTCCATCTCAAGCTCTATGAAAGCAGAGCAGAGGTCATTGAAGATGAGCTTGTCTGCTTGTTCTATTTCAGAGGCTGATGGTAATTGGACTTATTGGCTGACATGGACTGACCTATATAAAGATCTAGCAATCCCTAGTTACAACTATAACTTGCAATCCCTCCTAGCATGGGAGGGGATGTTGTGCTGACGTTCCTCTGATGTTCCCTCAGCATTGTTTTTAGATATTGATGCTTCAATGCCGGTTCAATGCTGCAAAAACATCTTCTAGTCTATTTCAGTGTGAACCGATGATCGCGGAACTATATGCACCATAGTATTCTCTAGAAATTCAAAAGCATATTTCACAATGTGCACATGCATTTTCCAGGTATGGCGCACAGCTCAAGGAAGCAGTGAGATGTGTCATTTTCACACCCCCCGAGGACCATGCCAGTCCTATTTAGACTTGTCGTCAGCAGTCCTGATCGTATCTGTCTATCACAAATATCGGTTGCATAAGTGTCTTTCAAATATGCTTTGGTGGCTTAGAAGTAGAAGTTAAATTAGTCCAATTCACTCCCATTCGTGTTCAAAAAATGTGAAAAACTGCTGAAAAGTTGCTATGCCTAGGTAATTCCATCTGGTACAGGGAAGGCTGACATGTACTTTCACTAATATCACGGTAAATCCATTAAATTAGCCCACTTGAGAGGAACTATTTTACTGGGCGTATTCAAATCCTGCCCTGTGTCTCTCCTCAGGTTTGTGGTGAGTGGTTGTGGTTGACAGGTCACAGGGCCGCATCCAAATATAGTGGAGGCCAGTGATAGGCTGATATAAACATGTAATTTGATTGGTGGGTCTACATGGTTCTTATGATCGACTGACTCACTGATACCTTTTTTTTTTTTTTTTTTTTTTTGTGAAAGCCGAGTCAAAAGGGACCTCATTTAAATCAGAAGTTTGCAAAGTGACCATGGAGCCAGAGGCCTCTTTGAGCTTTAAATGCAGGGCATATTTGGTATTAAAGCTCAAATTTTAAAGAACTATAATCGAGTAAATCATTAACTTTAGTAAACAAGCTTGTCGGGCAACTATTCACAAGATGTAATTACCGCAGTGCAGCAACTTTCACGCTTCACAGAACAGTTTGAGCATTTTTTTTGGCCACGTATGGGAGGAAATTGGGCTAACTTAGCCTGACCGTCTAAGCTACCAAAGCATATTCTGTGCAACCTTACAGCATGCCACTGATATTTGTGACAGACAAGATCGGTGCGGCCCTTTAATTTTCAGTTTTCATACTTTTGCTCAAATGTCGCCTCAACTCTTCCTGCTGGGAAGGGAATGAGAAAAGATGGAGGGGATAAGCTTAGTGTGCACATTCAGAGAAATAAAGGGGGCTGAGGAGTGGAGAGGGGGAGGGGGTTGTAGCTGTTCTGGGGTATAATGGTACACTGTGAGTCATTATTAAGTAACGGTGCCTTTTCACATCAGCATCGCCCACATTGGGTGTGTGGTGCCAGGGTGTACTGAGGTGTCTCTGACTCAGACAGAGAGAGAGAAAGAGAGAGAGAGAGGGAGGGAGGGAGGCATCAGCTGGCCCTACAGGCTGAACAACATCTGGATAACTATGGTTGGTTGACAAAACATTGTCTTGTTTGTGGGTGTGTGTGTGGCTGAGAGAGAGATGTGTGTGGATGTGTGTTAAGTTTACATGCTGTGAGTGCATACATTTGCAGGAGAAAGGAGAGGGGGCAGGTGGGTGAAACACCACAAAGAAGGAGAGAGAGAAACAGGGAGAAAGAGAATAGGAGTGAGAGACAGAGAGAGAGAAAGAGCGAGGGAGCAAGCGAATGAAAAATACACAAATATAAATAGACTAAAACAGACAGAAACAGAGAGAGAGAGAGAAGATGGAGACAGAAAGAGAAAGTCTGTATCCAACAGGTGAGGTTTCTATTGTAATCTACAGCCACTGTTCTCTCGTGTTCAGGCAAATCGATAAAGACTCATGACTCAATGAGACACCCGGAAGCAGAATATACAAAGACACAAAAATGTTGAAACTTGCTGCTTCTCCTCAGACCAGTGGCCTCTGTGCTTCTTCTTCAACTCCTCTCAAGCAACATTCAAACTGGAAACAACCTCAGCAGGAGAGAGAGAGAGAGGGAGAAAGCAACACAGACACAATCGCTCTCCCTCTTCCTGGCACCAGCTTGATTCCTCTTTCAAGCTTCCTCATCTTTTTTTTCGTCTAAATCTTCTCTTTTTCAATCTCTAATTTGCACCAGTGTGTCCGTATGCACACATGCACACAGCAGGGTACACATGCTGTTTATTTATTGTTTTGTTACCAGTGTTTTTAATATCTTTTCCATGACTTCTCCATACATTTTAGTGTAATTTTCACCAGCAACGGAATTATTTTTTAGTGTTGCCACTGAAAAGGTGCCTTTTAACACTACATATGTTTTTAGAGACAGTCCGTATTTCAAAAACATTTCATGAGCCCCTCTAGAACCAAAGAGTAAGCGGCCTGCACTTAGATAAGTGTCCTTAGTCCTTTCATTTTTCAATTCCAGTCCAAGCTGAAACAACACAATTTGCAGTTGGCTCCACCAAATATTTGGATAGTATTTGCTCACACAGGTAAAATAAACTATTTTCAACTTTCTTCACAGACTGACACAAACTGATGCATGAACACACAAAGTGCCGACACAACGGTTCTATCCTCTATTATCATTTTTCCATAACTTTTCTGGAAATTTCATTTTCATATTTACTAACTTTCCAGGTTTTCCATAATTGTATGAACCCTAACATAAACATGCATGTACACAGACTGATTATAATGTGGAGATTAATTATTATAAATGGAAACCAGTGAAATATGTAAACAAAAATAACACAAACACACATACACGCGCACACACACACACACACACACAGAGGTTTGAGTCTATGTAATCACTCAGACAGATCAATGTTGATTTAAATCCCAATCAAAAATACTTAATGTCCATCACATTGGAACTATCTCTAATCAGATTTTTTTTTAATAGTGCGCGAGTTCGTGTGTGCGTGTGTGTGTGTGTGTGTGTCTGTGTGTGTGTATGTGTGTGTGTGTTGGCTGGAGGCAACCATTTTGGTTTGTATGTGAACTTTCTCATGCATGCAGTCACATGCATTGCAAAATAGATACTTCAATCAACATTATTTTGCATGCCCTGTGAGTGATGTAAAAACAGAAGAATATTCTCTATCAATCAGTTTAATTGCTTACTGTAATAATCTGCAATTCTGCAAAGTATCCCCCTATATTTTCACTCCACATACGTGGGCAGATACTGTACTTGTTCTGATCAGCAAAATAACCCACCCACACCTTTGTATAGGCTCAAATCTCCACAGATAAGCCAAATGAAAAACGTCAATATCATCAAAGCAACTGGGAGCTCCATATGTGCAGATCATATTCATATCTTCTACAGAAAACATACAGTTTTCAAAGCCTTTGGA
Source organism: Myripristis murdjan (assembly GCF_902150065.1). Taxonomy (NCBI): domain Eukaryota; kingdom Metazoa; phylum Chordata; class Actinopteri; order Holocentriformes; family Holocentridae; genus Myripristis; species Myripristis murdjan. Next base: position 14,364,959 of record NC_043986.1, on the reverse strand, counting down.
AACAGCTTGTTTGAATGGCCAGATTGTGTCTGTGCATACAGTAAACGGCCCCTTGAAAGCTGTTTCTGATTAGCGGTTTTCTCTTTTTAAAAGCCCAGAGATGTTATGTGTAATGCAATCTCCTGGCTGTGTCAAAGTGCTACCTCAGTGCGTATGCTGCAGAAGACCTCAGACATGAAAACAAAGGAGACTCTGTTCTGGCCACATGCACCTTTTTCACAGGCACACATCATTTAGGGGGCTTGGGTGGGCATCTAAATGCTGTGTTAAAACCCACATTAAGGCATATGGGCTCCTTCTTTCGTTCTGTTCGAGTAAGACCATTGTGAATGTGCTGCACTTTTGTGTGATGTTGCATGCCTTTTCCTCAGAAGCAAAGAATAATACAGTGCTATTCACACATAATCAACAGTAGCTGCAAACACAGACAAAATCAGAGTGCCGGCAAAAATGTTACTACCTTGTGCCTTGCACTGCCATCTTCCTTTTTTTTTTTTTTTTTTTTTTACATACAAAGAGCTGGAATGCTGATATCTCAAATAAAAAGAGCAGCCCCTACAATGCAGAGTAGATACACTGCCATGCAGACATGTATATACCATATCCAGTAGACATCTAATCACCATCTCAAATGAAACCATATATGAACCTCTAATTTGTCTCATTTAACTTCAAAGGCAAGCCCTATGCAACAAGTAAATGCACAGCTAATATATACAATTAAGCATTGATTAAGAAATAATTGCCTCGTCTGCCGCAAACACATGCGTGGCAGTCACACTGAAGCATTTTGCACGACAGATAAAGAAAATACAGGCATTTCTTGGATGTGTTGGCTTTGAAGGTATTTACAATGAAAGGCTGTGGGAAGAATTGAGGGAGAAGACAGATTGTGCCCGAAGGCATTCTGCTCTCCAGGATACTGGACAAAGTCCCACAAATGCACCCAGTTAATAGTCAATCTAGAGTTTTACATCTCACATTTAAAAGGAATCCTATTTTTAAAGCAGTTCCTGTTGGTTTAAATCTGTGCTCAGCAGACTATGCATGCTTTTTTGTTGTTAAGAATAAAGATACACATCTGTTCTCTTTCAAATTCCAAATTAAAGTTGCCATTTTAAAGGATTGGAAGCCAAAAAGTCTCCACTCTGCGCTCAGAGGGCTCTTCAGAAATGGTGTGCAGGCTTGTGTTTGATAGCACTGACAGAACATCAACTACAACTGACATGTTTTGAAAAGCTGAAATTGCCTTACCCACTAAGAAGGTATTTGTTGACATAACACTGCAAACCTCGAGTGGGTGTCGCTGATTGACACATGACCGCTGCAGCAGAGAGACTACAAAGCCGGACACTTACCCCAATTAGCAGACACACATGTATCCATGCAAAGTGACATAATTAGGGCGAAGCAGGCGTTGCGGCCAACACTGATAGACCTCGTGCCTGTGATGTGTGCTATAAGTAGACAATAAGCTGCTAAAGCTGCCACTCGACCTCTCAGGATGGTCACGATACACACATTAAAGGAAATCCAACCTCATGGCTACGGCTTGATGGTGTGTATGTTTACGGTGTGTGTATGTTTAAATGTTTATGGTGGGTGTACACGTTCACTTGATGTGTGTCTGTGCCTGTATGCACGTGCATGTGTTAGACATAGGATAATATAGGATAATATAAAAATAAAAATGAAAATGAAAAACTGAAAATGTCAGATAATTACTAATAATTACTAAATCATTTCCCCGTGTTTTGATTTGCTTTGTTTGTTTTGACAGTCACAACTTCAGTTATCAGCAAAATGAAGTGCTTGCATTAAAATAATGACACAACAGTTTGACGATCCCTGAACTTAAATAAGGGAAATATACTATGCTAGGTGATTAAAAATATGCCTCACATAGCTAACAAGCCAACATGTCATGTGTAGTGGGCGAGGGAAGCCTGGCAGACACGTGACGTTTAAGAGCCTGGGAAGTGTGTTTACAAGAGAAGCCAAACTCTACTAACAAGTTAGACGGGCGACAATGATAACTTTGGCTGATGTTTGACAGTAGAGCAACAACTGTAGTTTTTTTTTTTTTTTTTAAAAAACACTAATCAAAAATGGTCATTTAAATTCAAAATGGTGTAATAAACTGTTGGATATAATGGTAACCATATTCCATCCCTTTCGTGTGTGTGTATGAATGTGTGTGTGGTTACATGCACGTGTAAACTTGACAGAGTGAGATCCAGCATGTCTATGTGTGTGTGTGCTAAGGCTGGGTCATATATAATAATATTTTTGACCTCAATACTGATATAGTACGGATTGTACTGACATTGTAGTATTGTGGATATGATTGTTTACGGAAAAATAACATGTGAGACAAGTGAAATAAACCACATGTGGCTTAGGAAAACATGTGATCCACAACCATATGTGATTTAATTATTTCACATGTGAAAAAAACAAAGTGGAAAAACACATGTGTCCCAAAATCAAATGTGGTTTATTTCATGTTGTTTTCACATGTGGAAATTCTAGCTCAAAAGCCATTCACATGTAAAAATGTTAATTCCACATGACTTTGTGTGACCAATTTTCTTTTCACATGTGGAAAATTTCAATCATGCAAAAATAGCAAATCACATGTAAAAGGTTCACATGTGAAATGTAAATTTTCACAAGGTGCATTTTCTATGTGACATTTTCATAAGGGATGACCTTTAATGCAGCCTTTAAAACCAGGAAAAGATACGCCGTGTCCTGATATTATGATATAAAAATTTCTAACTTGTCTCATATTATGATTTGATATAATATTGAAACACTGCCCAATCTTAATGTGTGCTTATAAATGTGCGAGTCCCTACATGTGTATGTTTGCGTGTCGGTGTGTGTGCCCAAACACATGAGCTCCAGCACCCTCAGCCTGCTGGCCTTGTCCCATAACTTTCCGGCAGAATTGGGTGAGGCGCTAATTGACAAGGAGCCGCCACCTCATCATGTTTTGTCAGAACATGAAGGCCTCGCTGCTGGATCAACAAATCCTGGAGCTCCAAACTCTGCCATATGTCCAGCCATGTGTTCCCATCGACCAGCTGGGAGCACTCAGCAGCCCGCCTGTCCAACTCGCTGGCTGCGTTTAGGACTGCACTGCCTCACCCTGGGACCAGGACTCAGTGGATTCTGGTCCCGGTTAGGGGTGTGTGTGTCTTGTACGGTTCAGTGGGCAGGGCATGGCACTAACTATTAGTAACACTATTGTCCTCCTTATCAACAGCTTAACCCTCAGTGAGGCATTCATATGTAGTGTATGAGTAGTTAGCTGATGCTTTCTTACACACTATAACACAACCCTAACGAAAAAATATCCTTATGTGCTTGTCATTATTTTTTAGTGTGTTAGAAACCATTTAACTGTTTATACACCATTCATAAAAACCTGGTGTGTGAGGATGGATGAATCATCCCAATGGATAAAGTGGAGGTTTGTAGTTTTGTAGTTTGTATAGGCGTGTTTTGGCATGTTTTTGTAATATGCCTCAATATTTCTAAGAACATATTTACATTTATTAGTTTTTTGATTTTTGTATGAGAGAGAATGGCCAAGTTTGCCTGTCAAGATGTCCGTCTTATTCATCTTTACCTCTGGAGGATATTATTAGCCGCCACTAACTTTCTCTTACAAAGTTTCAGTGTCGCATCAATGACTCCGCTGTACATCACAGATCTCGTTTTACCACCGATGCCAATCAGACGCCGTACTTCAGCCAAGTGATAAATCATATTCACAGCAAAGCACAAAGGCGGGACTGTGAGAGCTATCGTGATGCCACCATGACTAACATTTTCCTCTCAGCTAACCAGTGAATGTACAGCTTTACCAGATTTACCTTGGAAAAGTTTAGCACCGTGAAGCTGGTAAATGTGCACATTTGCCAGTAATGCCTGCATTTACCATTTGCCCACATTTACATACGATTACAGGAATTCTTCTTGCTAAATGCCAACAAGTGGAAGAATTCAGCCACTGTATTTTACACTGTAGGAGTGGGTGGTATTTGCAGAAAAAAAAAAAAAAAAAAAAAAACGTGGGCTGTCTTACCTGGTTTGGTGACCGAAACTCCTGGTTATTGTCATTCATGTACATGTTGTCACCATCAAACTGCGGACAGACAGAGAAGAGAAATAAACACGACATGAACGAGGAGGTTTATTAAAAAACAAACAAACAAAAAAAAAAAAACACTTAAAAATGAGGCGGGTATGGGGTGTGAGAAGACAAAAAGCTCTTTCCGGGTGGCCTGAAGTGTGAGCCTAATGACTTTGTCACTTTGGCTAAACCTCGTGGTAGCGTGGCAGCGTGGGTAATTACTGTTCATCAGCGGGCCGGTAATTAGGCTACATGAGCACAGTGACAAGAGATGGGGTTTTCCCTGTAGGCTCCGCTGGGTGTGTGTGTGTGTTGGTGTGAATGAGTGTGTGTGCATAGAGTACTAAAAGTGTGGATGATTCTGCATTACCTTGCATGTGCCCGTCTTTGTTTCTGTGTGTGTGTGTGTGTGTGTGTGTTGCAGAGAGAAAGCAAGCTGTGTCTTTTACCTTGGGACAGTAATAAGAATTGTGCTAATCAGGCATGGAAAGACCACTTGCTGCAGGTGCCAAAACACTGCCAGCCACGAGGTTAGCGCTCACATAACAAGCGAGTGACCCTTGACCCCTGTGGTGCCTGGGAAACTAGTTGCTGCTGTACAAGCTGCTGGCTCAGATGGCTCAAATTGACTTGGTGGTAGTACGCAAACTCCCTGACGAATTACTCAGTGACACCAGCAGTGCGTGGGTTAGGACTGAAGATGAAACAACACACATTTGTCTCTGTTTTTAGCTCGCGTAACCACCAATTCAAAGAGAAAATGAGAAAATGGCTCAGTTGTTACTGCCTGCGACTGGAGCTACGCGGAGTCAAGGTGACTGAGAAGCTGCCGCCATGTAAAGAAGAGCGATATTGTGAAATGACAATGGCTTCCAAAGGCATGACGCTTTGTCATACCTTGTTTTCAGCAAATGGGACAAACCTTCACTGGATTGGATAATAACACTCATGGACACACACGCACACACACGTACGCAGCCTCTGGAAAATGTGGAAACACGTCAAATAAAGGCCCCTTTTCGTTTGTTGACTGAGGTCATTCTTTGAATAGTGTTGTAATATTTCCATGTACAGACAACTCGGGAGCAGACGACAGAGAAAACATGATCAAACTAGACAGCATTCCATGTCAAATTCCTCAGATGTGAAGATACAGAGGCCTTTTCATTTGGGGTGGTCTGCTTTTTTATGCCTTACAGAGAAAAAAGCAACCCAAAGGCCTACAACATACAGACGCACTGGATATCAGTGAACAGAAAGGGATCATGAGATACCTGTGAAAAAAAAATGGCCAACCAGGTAGACTAATGGATGGAAATGGGTTGAATTCCTGGGGGTGAAATCTAATATCTACAGTGGTAGACAGGAAAAGTCAAAGCAGTTAAATGAGCGTATGAGAGTGAGTGAGAAAGACAGATGAAGAGAAAGGAGGAGAGAGGGAGACAGTGGAAGAGAGAAAGACAGAGAGGGAGTGAGAGAAATTACTGTACATTATTGCAGGAGAAAGACTGGGGGAATGAGTACAGGCCTGCCTCGGGGCAGCAGTTGGCTAACGATGCATATCATGGAAACCCTTGTGAGGATTCACTTGCTTATTCTAATGATTCCATTCACATTCAACCACACAAACTTGAAAGCGAGACGAGCACACGTGCGCACAGTGCATTTGTGTCTCAATCATGCCTGATGTGTTGATCACAGTAAATCCAACATGATTAACAGCAGCAAAAATAACAAATAGCACTTTGATTCAAATTTTTGGCATGTAAAATCCAAACCGTGTGCTACCACTGCACTAACACTAACACATACATAAAAAGAAGAAACAAGAAAAAAGAATTTAAAAAAAGCATGCACAGGAGATGTAATGAAGACGCACCCTTTATTTGTTGATTTTAGCTATACATTCATAACTGAAGTAAGAAATAAAATTTGTTTTTCAACTGTTAAATTGGGACTTTTTGACAACACACTCCAGGTTGTGTAAATTTGGTGCTGACGTGTGGATGGGGAACACAGAGCTTTTTGAAAACGCCAATGTATGATTGTCATGTGATCTGGATGACAGTCTTGTACTGAGCACATGCACGCCATTTGAACTTATATTATTTTAGGACCGCTGCAGTGTGGACAGGCTTTGGAAGTCTGGTCTGAAAGCACTAGTGTGAACTGAACACCAAAATTTTAAAATTTACCCGGGCTGACATGGCCTAAATGTTTGATGCGCAGTATTCGTAACGAAGGTGCAAATTTGCCTGATGAAGCTCGGTGGGGTAGGTATCACTTGATAAAACCACAGCAAACAGCGAGAAGTGACTCTAACTCTTGGAGAGGGCCAAAGTGATGTTGACCTTGGTGACATATCTGCAATAAACTCTTCACTCCTCATATGAAAGCCTCTTGTCCTCGTCTAACTGAGCAATTTCATTCCATTGAAATCCACTTTGATATCACTGGTGACGTAGAGCCATTTTGAGAGGTTCTTCAGGATAAGATTCTCTCGGTGTGAAAAGAGAATACAGTCAATGAATAGCATCTTTTTTTTTTTAAAACCAGAAAATACTGCCAGATCTTGAACTCTAGCTCATTTGAAAACTGAAGTCTTTGGCAAACCTTTGCTGCGGTTCTTTCAGCACTAAAGGAAGAAATGAATTCAGACTATTCCGATTTTAACCAATTAAGTCTGTGATATAGTATTCACCGAAAAGGCCCCAAGACAGCTTGGAAAGGTCAGCCATTTTGTGCTTCAACATGGCTGCCCATATATTCCAATGTAAGGCTGTTTCCCCCTGCTCTACTCTCTATACCCCTCCTTTTGCACAGCCTCGCTCTCCCATTTAAAATGCCAATTTATCCTCGGCTCAATGCTATCAGCTCTGCCATTACTCCACATTCACTGCAGAAATCATCTTCTCTCACTCTCGCTCTCTCTCTCTCTCTCTCTCCCACTCACTTATTGCTCCCTCTCTCTTCCTTTTCTTTCACTCTCTCTTCCCCTTTTTCTCTTATTTTCTCCCTCTGTCACCTCCTTCTTCCCCATCTTCCCCATTCTTTCTTCCTCCTCACCTCTCTCTCTCTCTCTCCCCTCCCTTTCCCCTTTTCCCATCACCCTCCTCCTCTGTCTTACGACCTTCTACTTTTCTTGCTCTCCCTCCCTTGCCTCATTCCTTCTACCCTTTTTCCTCTCTCTCTCTCTCCCTCTCTCCTTCTTCAGCGGGCCTTGGCATCGCTTCCTCATCGGCGGTCTAATTGGGCATTCTGCCTGAGACAAGGGCCTCATTAAGCAGTAATTACACACATGTTGTTTTCGGCAAACATCTCTATTTGGATTGCTTTGCATGGTAATTGTTCAGCAGGGACCACTGCTCGCGATGTTTCCCTCCGTGACACACGTGGTGCTGGGAGAGAGAAATAAAAACATGGAGAAGAAGGAGAGAGAGAGAGAGAGAGAGATGGAGGGAGGAGTAGAGAGAGGGAGGCGGGACGTGAGGAGAGAGAGAGGGAGAGAGGGGAGAAAAATAATAATAGTTTATGAGAAAGAGACAAATTGAGAAATAAAGAATTTGTAAATGAGAGAGGGAGAGCATAAGAGTAACAGTGAGGCTGAAAAAGGACAGAGTGAAGGGATGAAGGGGCGAGAGTGATGGTGCCACGGCAACAAATAGAAGAAGACAATGAATAAATGAGAAAGAAAGAGGTAGACAGATTCGGCGAGAGGCGAAAATAAGGCAGAGAGGTAAAGGGAATGACAATGAAAAAGACAGAGAGAATGAGTAAATGAGGAAGAAAGTGAGAAAGTAAAACAGAGAGAGAAAGAGAGAGAGAGAGAGAGAGAGAGAGAGAGAGAGTCAGTCCCAGAACTAGGTCATGCCTTGCCATCATCGACAAAGCTGAGCGCTTCAAAAATAATGAAGCCACAAGGTGGAAGTAATGCTAACTAGCATATCCAGGGAAAACATGTAATATTTACACAGTGCTAATGGTGGAATACAATGCTGGGATCTTTTCATCTTGGAGCGCACCGGTGAGGCTGTTTATGGCAGGATTGGAGGCAAAATTACAGACTCCACTGAAGATTGTTTTTGATTGATGGACAATTCATATGAGCTCCCCGTAATGCCTTCTAGGCAACATCTGTTTGTGAAGGGGGTGGGGCGCAAATGAACTGCTTGTGTGCCTGTGTAATGCCATAACTGTCCAGTCATTAGAGAGAAAAATGACCTGGCTGAGCTTGCTAATATGAAAAAAAAACTAAGCAGCCTTCGTTATAGAAACTAAGAAACCAATTATTTCGAAAACCAACTAATAATACATTTGTAGTAACTTAAATATGTGGAGCTACAGCTTTGGAAAACACACAGCACTGGAGCCTTGGTGCTTCCACATCTCGCTGTTTTTAAAATTCCATCCGAACAAGTTAATTTGTGTCATACTGAATCTAAAAGTTGTGTTTTTCTTAAAATATTTGGAAAAACAAAACAAACAAACAAAAAAACGTCTGGGGGGGAAGAAATAATTTCACTTGACTCGAGTAAATTTTCATTTGTTTCAAGAAATAAGTACAAATATGTTGAAATGAGGCAGAATAAGGCAGATCAGCCCACTAGTGTCAAGAAAATGACACTTGAGTCAAGAAAATTCTGCAAAGAAGCTAAGCATCGCAAACAAGTGGGATTATCTCATCCCACTGGCAGATTTTTTCACTTGTTTTAACAAAAAAAAAAAGAGAGATTTTAAGCCTCTGCATGACACAAATTAACTGGTTAAGACAGATATTTTATACAGCACACATATACTTAACAAAGATGTATCTTAGAAAACATAAAATATATAACGGCTACAGATTTGTGGTTACAAGTCAACTTTAAATCCGATAAACAATCGTAGGTCAAAAAAAATAAAATAAAAATCAATATATAATCCTGCAAAGAGCAGCCAAACCAAACTTTTAGAACTTTCAAATTTATATGAGAGAATCTATAAGCAGAATGTGTAATAGTTGTGACTTTAAAAGCCTTTGCCAGTACACTAAGTCTCTAAAAATAATTCTCTCACCGAGCGGAATTAATAAGCCCAGAACAGTACACAGCCATTCTGTGAAGAAAGGGGTGCGGTGGGGGGACTCATGCAATATGTATGCCTGTTTGAGCACCCTTCTTCCTCATCTTCCCCCTCTTCTCTTTCTCTCCTTCTCTTTTTACATCTCTCTCTCTCTTCCCCTCTCTCTCTCTCTCCCTCTCCCTCCCTCCCTCTGTGCAATTAGCTGTAGAAGAGACCTAACCAACCTAAACCTGAGACAATGTGCCACTGAATTTTGATGTTGCCCAACTTGTCACTACTGGTTTGAAACCAGACGAGAGGATGAGACAGACAGACAGACAGACAGGCAGACAGACAGGCAGGCAGGCAGGCAGACAGACAGGCAGAGGCAGAGTAAGACACAGAGAGAAAGAAACAGAGGCATTTTATTTAACTAATTGTAAAAAAAAAAAAAAAAAAAAAAAAAACTCGCTTGAACATGACACCATGTTTATAGCTGGTAAATATACACACATATATATATAAGCATTACATCACTCAAGACATTATGCTTATTGACTTTACAATTTATTTTAGTAAATTGTTCTAAATTTCATATCACACATTCTTTCTTTTTCCTTTTTGTGTTTGTTTACTCTTTTATCCCTTGAAGCAAATTAATTATAGACCTTTATCACGTGTATTGTATGGACACAATAGATCATAGCAAGTTGTATGACTATATGGAATACATACCACTTTGATAATACTGTGTTCAAACAGTCATGCAATAAAGCTCATTTTTAATTTGAAAGAAAGAAAGAAAGAAAGCAAGAAAGAAAGAAAGAAAGAAAGAAAGAAAGAAAGACACTAGTAAATGGACTTTGAAAGTTGCAGGAAAGGCAGAGTAGAGGAGGGGATACAGAGAGAAAAAGACTGTAGTAACAATTCAGATGTTGCACCACGCCCCAAGCAAACAATGAACATGGGCAAACAATGAACATGGCACACACACACACACACACACACACACATACACACACACACACACACACACACACACACACATACAGAGACTAACAAACACACCCACACACACCCACACACACACACACACACACACACACAAAGCCCATAAAGAGCGCAGCCTGTGGCCATGGCGACACATGCTCTGTTGTCGTTAGATAAGGGAAACAGGGCCTCTTCCTGGGTGTGAGAGTTTGATCCTACGCACACACACACAGACACACACATACACACATACACACACACACACACACACACACACACACACACACACACACACACACACACAGCTGCAACAGCACTAGGGTCACATCCACCAGAGCTAAACACCAATCTTATGTATCCTCACCTTTATTATCAGCATGATTCATTTTCATATGCAAAACACAGGCTAGCTTTATCTGTACACAGTGTGCACAGGTCAGTGGACCAGATAGACGATCAGATATCGCCAAGATACACCGACTAGCTCCCCCTATCTCGTGGTGGGATTTTGATGGAATTCTGTTTGGAATTTGCTGGCCTCGTGCCATCCTAGAAAGTATTTAGACAGGAGAATTGGAAACACGTATTGGTTTAGTGTTACATTTTCCCTCAAAGGGCCATTTCAAAAGCGTGACGAGCCCAGCTGCATTGCCTATTCAGGTGATGTCAGAAAAGAAATATTTTGTTTTATTGCAGCTGATAGTGTGATCAGTCAGATCACATCTAATTAGCATCAAGCCCGTTTGCTATGATTAGAACTAAAGTGCTCTAAAAACGAAACAATATATGAATAAATATTTTCCTCCACACTCCCACCCCCTCCCCATCTGACAGCCTGAAAAACTTTGTAGTATTCTCACAAAAACGACATACTGTAGGCACGTGCCAACCACTTCCGGCCCCCCCCATACCCTCTGATGTATAAAAATAAAAAATTCAAGCTGATGTAGCTCTCATTCATCCACTTTCTGTTGCATTGGAACAACCACAAAACAGAACGAGTGAACAGCAGAGAGATGGTGAGGGAGATTGAGGAGAAACGCAGGGTTTAGTGGAGTGGGGTGGCACTAAATAAGGTCTTGTTTTCACTAGAGTTCACTGTGAACTGGAGTTCACAAAACAATTAACATCTATGGTGAGAGGGTTTGGGTTGGAGTGACACCATTTTAGCAGAAATCACAAGTCCGTAGTTTGAAGAATGATAACTGGAGTTTTACCTTGTTATTATTATCCACTTAATTTGATTTTTTAACTCAGTTGTCTTTCCAGCTTTAAAATAGGGCTTAGCGATAAGGACAAAATCAAACGAAACATCATCTGTAACTGAATATTACGATGATATTATACTGTGACGATACTACAAGAATAATTATTTGTGCTTTCATTTGATATACAATTATTAGTGTGCATGAATATAATGCAAAAACAAAACAAATTGCACCTGAAATTCAAAGCTATGTTCGATGAGTTCACATATTTGAGGCAAAATCAGCCCACCACACAAGATTTCAACACTGAATATGAAAATAAATGACTTTTTAAGATGGAGAGTTTTGCTGTATTGCTGGTGATTAGGAGAAATTTTGTATCTTGCTTGTTTTGATTTGTCATTTCCTGCCGGCAGAGAAGTGTGAACACCTGACAACAGACTTTCAGTTTGGCCTGACGGAATGAATCTACAAGATCACATCACTATTGCAGCCCCACTCTCTGATGTAGGCTGAGAAAAATGTATTTTTGCATAAAAATCTCACCTCATGCAGTTTTAATTCATAGTCATTGTTGTAAAAGCGTCCCATAAGAGATTTCAGTTCCACCTTGAACAGGCAGGGGCTGTATGTGATGTCAAACATGACTGTACACAGCGTGCGCCTTGCTTAAATTTCCAGTTAGCACATGTTTTTCTGTGTGCCCAGTGGACTCTCTAGACAGATAAAGCATGGCTCCCTGCACTGACTCTCAAAGAGGTGCAGGTGTATGTGTGTGTATGTGTTTATAAGCATGTGTGAGCATGCACATACACACCTTATGTGTGGCTGTTTGTCAGTCAGTCCTGACAGTCCTTTTGTCTGTCTGCACAATAAATGGAGCGCAGTGCAAAAGAGGTCATGCCATGATGTGCACAATATGTGAGCGTGTGTGTGTAGGTATAACAGAAAGAAAAAAAGAAAGTCCAAAGACCGAGACCAAAGTGCTGCCCACACGGCCTCCCTCATCCTGGCTCTGTGGCCTTTAACGGCCTGCCTGTTAACCAGCGCCAGGGGGAAACACTTTCTTAGCATCAAACACCGTAGCATCACACATGACTAGCAGCTAGCCCCAGCAGGTGCAACTGAGCTATACTTAACAACATGGGAAGGCACTACAAGAGAGTAAGTAGTTATTTAATTCCAACAGGCTACCAGACACACAGCCTAAGTGTCTGCTCTGTGAAGGAGCGTGAGTGTGGTGTAGGTATGGTGTAGGTAGGCCTAAAGGTGTGAGAGTGTGTGTCTGTGTGTGTGTATTTACAGTATGTGTGTATACGTGTTTGTATGCGTGTCTGTATCAGTGTGTGAGGTTTCTCTGGCAGGAGGAGAGGATGTAGAGCACGAGCCACTTTTAACTGACTGGGGTAAACAGCGATGAGAGAAGATAAAGGGCAGAGTGAATGTCACATTACCCCAGCCCTTTGCCTCTGCTCACCGCAGCATCAGATAACTGCAGTAGGGGAAAAAAAAGGTCTGGTTTCCTCTAGCATATAATTGGTTATCTTAATGCAATCTACTGCTCTCTTGCCTCTCTGCACAGAATGAAGTATGAAAGAGCAAAGGGAGAGAAGAAAAAAATCGAGGCTGAAGTCTGACTGTTCTGGCAGTGACTAAAATAAATCATTACGAACGAAGGAAATGCATCAATCTATTTGCATCAGTGTTCTTTCTTCTCCTTGGTTGGGAGAAATGCAAAAGGTGCTGGCTGTGTGTTTTTCTTTGAGGCACACAACATGGCCGATGTGTATTTTGGCTTTAACATATAGGGCAATCGGTTACAGATAGTGGGTTAAAAGTAGCAACATGGTTTGAATTACTGCATACTGAAACTCAGTCAGTTGCATTGTGCTCACTTTTTGTGTAATCATCAGTTTGTTAACAGAGAAATATGCTTCATTATTATCAAAACAATACCAGCCAGCCCATAGAATTCAGCCTAAACAAAATATGTGAAGTGCACTAGAAAAAATACATTTTATTCAGATCACGGGCTGCCTGAAAATTAAGATCTATTCATTATGAACTGTTTATCTTTTCCAACTTGCATCTTGATCTATGAATTCAATTTGTGAATTCAAATTATTTTTTGAAACATTAAATAAAATTAAACAAAAATATTGGAAAAGATAAACTGTTAAAAGATAAAAGATACTGTAAGCGCTTCCTAGCTCTGAATTTATTATTTATTTTTCCAAGCCCATAAACTTTGACCTTGCTGTACCAATCCAAGAGGCGTTTTTCACACCTCTGCATTTTGTTCACACGTGTTGCTCTAATTGCGTCACATAACCCCTGGCATCATCTATAAATTCCTGTAAGCGTTCCTGTCTTTGAAAGGAAAAATCTATATCTATCTATATCTACATCAATAGATAGAAAGATAGATAGATAGATAGATAGATAGATAGACAGATAGTGGTTTAATCGATAAAATCATGAAATCTTCCCACATGATCCTGTGTGTTCATACATACAGTATGTGCGTATGTGCATGTACAATGTGTGGCTGCATGTGTGTGTGTGTGTGTGTGTGTGTGTGTGTGTGTATGTGTGTTCTTGTATGGGGTTTTATAAGCACAAGCTTACGTAGATATGTCAGTCCACAGAGAGGAACAATTATCTTGTAAACACTAATTCCCCGCTCAAAAACCTAAACATTTCCACTGGGCCCAGACAGATACCTTGAGGCACACCCTCAACTATCGATCAATCAACTATCCACTCAAGAAAGCAGGGTTGGAGGAATGGGGGGCTAAGCTACTGTATCTCACCCCAGCAGTGGGCAGTCTTTTCCCAGCTGCGTTGGAGCCTGCAGGGGGGATACTGTGGAGCCTAACCCCTCGTTCACCCGCACTGTACCAGGCCTGTGGTGAAAGAGAGAGACAAGAGGGAGAGACAGAGAAGACAAAAAGTGGGGAGGGAAACGAGACGACGGGGCTTTAGTTTGCAAGGTACAAGGCAGGTCATTTGTAAAGGAACATGTCAAGGGCTCCCCTCATGAACCCTTCCCTCCTTCTCCCTTTCTCTGGTTGCTCTGCTCTTCCCCCTCCGCCCAGCACACGCGTGCAGAGCAGGAGGAGGGGTAATGACATGAGACTTACACAGTAACTCTACACAGCGTCGCACTGGGGGGGAAGAATGGAGGTTAATGAGCTGACATCCCCTCCACCCCAAACACGCCTCCTCCCCATTCCCATGCCCACCTCCCTACCCTCCTACACACACTGACATGCACATACACAACCCCCTACAAGACAGCGTGCCTGAATGCTGGAACTGAGCCAAGGATCTGGGGACCAAGAAGGAGTCTCATGGAGCAACCGGTGGATTCACTCACACTGTCTCAGTATACAACAGCTCTCTTTGATTTAGCATTATCTGTATTCTTTACTATAAATATGGACAGCAAGCACAAGTTCACACAGTATCAAGAACATGCCATGGGAAACTTCAGTGAGAGTCAGTGTGAGCATGTCACCAAAGACACTCTATACAAGCTGTATACTCGATAGGGACAAACCGTTCTTTCGCTCAAACCACAGACCAAAGCCTAAACACATCATGTTGTGGCCAATCCAATTATAGGGCGTACAGTGAATAACCAATCAAGACTTCAGAAATTCCCCCATTTCTTGGTTGTCACATGTTGTTTTGTGGGTATATAAGATGTTAAATAAAACCTCAGTGGCCTTTAAGTTGCATCACCGGAAACCAAAACGAAAAGGTGCTGAAGCCTAACGGTTAACAGTTCATCTGAGCCAAAACCTGCAGTGAAAGATGAAACACAGAAAAGGTGAAAAAACAAAGGGTAAAGCAACAGGGTGCGAGGTATAATTTATATGAACACAGGTATAGGCGTTTTAGCAGTTGAAAACCAAGACAAATGTGAGTTAATGTAAACAAAGGCTATTTGCAGGAGCTTATCTGAGGTTTAAAAAAAAAAAAAAATGGTGCAGGTGCACTCAGCGTTGGCATAAGGCAGATGCATTTGTTTGCCGGTGAGACATCCCAAGAGTGCTGGTGTGTGAGTCCTGGCTATTCGTACAGCTGCATACAGGCTTGTTGCAAGCCTGGCTCAATGTACAGATCCATTACACCCCTCCCTACCTGTGTATACACACACACACACACACACACACACACGGAGAGAGGGAGACAGCAGATAGACAACAACCAGATCAATCCAAACCACTGGCATGGGATTACTGAATGCCTGAGAAAGACAGGACACAACCATCTGAGCTGTTAACCTTCAACGCGAGGTCACCATGTGTGCCTCAAATGGAAATAACTCCACTTTTTTTTACGAGATGTCAGTGTAAGACATCTAGCTGTAATGGCCAACTGCATGCCTTAATTGTGCAAATAATATGCATACAAAATGCAAAAACCACAAGGGCAAAATAACACCCTTCAAAAATAATAGAATATTACCAAAAGCGGAAATAGAATTGATACAGTGCAGGGAAACACTTTCACACAGCTTGAAAACAATGGAAGATGAATGGGTAGTCATTAGGTCCCATTGTGAATCCTCCCAGTGAGTAATTTGTAGGAAGGCTTGTGCATTTTTAATACTCTTAAACTGAAGAGCCCTAAGAACACAAACTCCATAAAATAATAAGAGGCGTTTCACCTTGGCACTATCCGAGCGTCTCAATTATTTAACACTAATGAATTGCCTAGGGCCATTTTCTTCCTAAGTACAATATCAACCATCCCAGAGAGACTGAATCAGCTCGCTCAAATACTTAAATACATTTACTCAATTATGCTCACTGTCCCTAATATGAAAGAGACAAGGAGATATAAGCTTTGTTCTTCCCTCTGTTCTCCATGCTCAGATTTATTTTTATTTCAAGAAACACAATATGCACAATAAAAGCACATCCATATTTTTTTCATTCAAGACAAACATTAATTTGCCCTTAAATACCTATTAATTGAAAATAATAATAGCAAGGGGATTCTTGACTTGCTCTCTCTTCACATCTGTGGTGTGGGAGGATATTCAATTGTTGAGGTGTCTAGCCCTGCTAGCATGTACAGTATTGTAGGCCTGTTGCCAGGCATCCAGCAGGAACACACTTCACAGCCAAGCAGGCCACCCAGGGGCTCTTGCTGTCGCCACACCACTGATCTGTCTTTGGGGGCCTGCGGGCGAGTCTGACAGCAGAGTCTGGGGAATCACACCCGCAACCGTGCTTTAACACCAGCTCCCAAGACAGCAGCCATCACAGGAATCCAAATATAAGCACTGGCAAGAGCCTCGAGAGGAGCCATGAAGACACAGTGATAGACCAGAGGGCAGGATAGTCTCTTTAACCACTAGGCCACCCTGCATTTATGTGCTCAGTGTCATGAGGCCCACTGCAAAAACCCTCCGTCTTAACAAGTTAGTCTCATATTCAGTGCTAAAACGTTCTTTTTCTTAAAACAAGTGAGAGGATGTGTCACTGGGTTGAGATAATCCCACTTGTTTCCAATGCCTTTCAACTTGTTTCCAGAATTTTCCATGAATCTAGTGTCATTTTGCTGATGCTAGTGGGCTGATCTGACGCATTTTGCTGTGTTTCAACATATTTATACACATTTCCAGAAAAGTTTGTTAAACAAGTAAAATCATACTGGAGCAAAGTGGCATTATCTCACCACAGTGGCAACTAAATAAGACTAAATGACTTGTTATGAGATTGGAGATATCTTTGTGCAGTTTTGTGGTTTCCACACTCCTATAACACAAACATATAGATGGCATATAGATAGGCACCAGTTCAAAATGACATGATCTCAGTGTGGTAAAATTATGTGAGAGCAGATAGTAAAAACTGCATGCTATAATTTCAGCGCCTCAAACACCAATACAGTGAGTCGCCTAAAGATATTTCAAAGCAGATTCTTTGCAAAGTGCATGGAAATGGAGGGAAAAAACCTACATAAAGTCATCATCTAAGTGAGTGCAAATAGCTTCTACCATCTGTTAGCTACCTCTATAGGGGATAACTTCATACTAGAAAAAAAAAGTCTCTTATTTAGCCCTTTTGTTGAAAATCTAAGCAGTTCAGTCTGTTTTTGCTCTTTGCACATCTTTTGCTTTTTTTCCTCATATATTTTTCTCTTTAAATACACTGTAAACTTGGGATAAGTGTCAGCACATTGCTTAAAAGTAACAAAAACGCACAAAGTGTGTGTGCTGATGCGTTTTCCAGGCGGTCATGTGTTTGTTTGTCTCCTTCCTGTGTGTGTGTGTGTGTGTGTGTGTGTGTGTGTGTGGTGTGTTTTTGTGCATGTGTTTACAAATGCGCATATTTTATATCTCCCACATAGCTGTCCACTCAGAGTAATACACAAAACCGCGATGAAAATATTCAACTCTATCCTCGTCATCAAAATGATTATCGCCATTCAATCAGAAACATTTCTCAACCTTGATCCATGCAGGGCTGACTAGCTTTAGTCAATTCCATGCTATGGAGAAGTAATCACTGGTCTGCTCTGTAACTACGCCACAGCGAAATTAAAGTGCAAAGGATCTCGTTCCTAGACAGCTGGTAGTTGTAAATTCCTATCACGGAATAAAAAAAAATGGAGGGAGGGAGAGACTTTGAAAGAAAACATATACTATTTTCATTTCAACTGCTTTAGGGATTAAGGCTTGCGGCTCTAGAAAAAACTGCATTAAAATAATCCACCATTTGCATGTTTTATCTCACAAAGGAAGCTCACATAGACACACACATCCACACCAACCCCCACTCTCACCCTCCCTCCTTCTCCTCCTCGTGCCCCTCCCCCAATCCGGGTGAGCACACACACACACACACACACACCCACGGACACGAGTACACACGTAACACATATACACACTGTCATCATTAAACACGCACATACACACACACGCACACATAGAGAAACACACACACACACACACACACACAGATCAACCTGCTGCCATCTGCTCTGTGCGCTCAGTACAATCCTCGCAGAATACATTATTCACTACAATACATCACATCACATTCCCTCAATGTCATAGCCTTGTGCCGCGGAAGAGAGAAAGAAAGAAAGAAAGGAGAAGAGCGAAGAGCAAAACAGCTATTGTACTCTCCAGGCAGAAAGGCAAAAACACAGAGAGGGAGAGAGGGAGAGAGAGAGAGAGAGAGGGTTGGACAATTATAAGGTACTGTTGTAGGAAAAATTAAAGACAGTTTGATTTGGCTTTTAGGTGAAACAAGGTTGTCAGCAAAGCTTGTACCAGTTACAGCTACCACGGTAGATTAAAATCACTGACAAGGAGGCTGGTACATGGAAGTGTAGAATAAGAAGAAGAAAAAGATGAAAGAGAGAGAGAAAGAGAGACAATGACACAAATACAAAGAAGCTGATAGACCACATAGGTTGGTTTACATGGGAAACTGTATCTATAATGTGGGCGTGAGTGTACTGCAAAACATCGCCATGTAAACCACTTATCAAGCCTCATATTCAGAGTTTTTAAAAAAAATCTTGTTTTTTAAAATGAAATGCCAGTAGGATGAGAGAATCCCACTACTTTCCTGTGCTGATCAACTTGTTTCTTATCATTTTATTGATACTAGTGAGCTCAGCGGCAGTATTCGGCCTTGTCTCAAAAGATTTATGATTAAAATTCCTGGAAAAGAAGTGAAAGTGAATTCAAAACAAGTGGCATTATCTCATCCCATTGACGTTTTTTTCACTTGTTTGAAGAAAAACACAATTTTAATGCTGAATATGAGACTAAATGAGAGTTTTCGCAGTGTGTTTTCACCATGCAGTGCCACAGCAAAGGGACCCAACAGCTGGCTGGCCTACACTTGACTACATATTGACCTGCTTTGCATTCACCTGCTATTCAGCTGAACCTAATGTTTCCACTTGGTGGCCCTAGTGTGGCTGAGCGGCAATTAACCTCGTTGTCAGTGCAAGGCAAGCAAGTCTTAAGTAATTTGTCCAAGTAGTCTGTCAAACTTTGCTAAATGTCACCCTCTTTTATCCTGCAAAATGGATATTTTTTCATTAACTTCCACACTCTGAGGCACTTTTGAATAAACTTTTAACCAACGGAAAATTCTTCTTCCAATCCGTCTATCATCTACCTGTAAATGAAACTCCGCAGTCCCACAGCAGCAATATGTCACCTTTACAGTCTTGAGGTTTTCAACAGGATGCAGGTGATCTCCTGACTGCAGATAATTAGCCTTTGAAAAAGTCATTTGCCTGTCTAAACACCCATTTGAATGGGAGAAAGCGCTGCTGCGTCATATGCTTCCCTCCTCTCCGCCCCGCTCCTCCTCTTTGCCACCTCTCGTTTTTTCCCACCCTCCTCCTCCTCCTCCTCCTCCGCCTCTCCTCCTCCCCTCCCTGCCTCCTCCTTTCCCAGATGCTCTCTCGGCTCTTGTCTGTGTTTGGGCTGCGACTGCGAGGGGTCACCGCCTGCCTTGTTCTCACACGTGGAGCATGTGTGTGTGTATGATGAGGGAGCGAGAAAGTGTGTGTGAGAGAGAGAGCACACACTGTCTGTGGGTGATTATATGAATGAGTGTGTATGTGTGTGTGAACGTGTGCACGTGCAAGTATGTCAGCGAAAAGGAAGCGTGCAAGTGGGTGAATTTATCCCAGTGTAAGTGTGTGCATTTGAGTCTCAGTGAGTGAGTTTCCAAATGTGTGTGAGTGTGTGTGTTTCAAAGTGTTTGCTTGCGCGTGTGCGTGTGTGTGTGTGTGTGTGTGTGTGTGTGTGCCTTGCTAGCTCAGTGCCAGGTCTCTCTAATGAGTCTGTCAGGCGCTGTTAGCGACGGCGTGCTCCCCTGGCTCAGCGCACTCCTACAGACACACTGTGATTAGCCGGGCCAACGGCACGCCACCGGGCCAGATTAAACACTCACCACGCCGCCAGGGAACACACACACACATACACACACACACACACACACACACACACACACACACACACAGACAGACACACACACACACTCAACACAGCACAGAACACATTAGAGCAAGCTGTGCGCTCTCTATGGCGAGCACTACACACACACACAGACACAGAGACACACTCAGCTTCATCATCATTATGCCTATTAGTCTCCTACGATACTGTAACACACACTTGCCCTCCAGAACCAAGAAAGGTGATGATGATGATGATGATGCCACTGGCACTGGGAATGAATGTGAAATATACAGTACCTGGGCACAGCACACTGCACACTAAAGTACAATTAAGTTCAAGAAAGTCCCATCCTTTATGTTGAATAAAACCCAAAATATTCCCTGCTGGAATCCAGGTGACAAATCCCATACAAGCCACTAGTACTGACATGATTAGTGGATTCACTGATTATTGACAGAGAATTAACTGATTATAATAAAAGCTGGTGTCTGAGACATTAATGCTTGAAGCTCGGGTGATTTGTTGGCCTGTTGGTGGCGCTGTGGTGGGTCAAACGGTTTCATTCTGTGGATGCTCGACATCAGTGCAAAAACATGTTGTTCTACCAAGGCTCATCAAATTTGACCGCAGCAGTGTCCGAGATATTGAGCGTGAAGCTTAAGGCCTTGTTGGCTTGGTGGTGGTGCTGTGGTGGGTCAATCAGGTTTATATTCAACATGCCACACCAGTGCGTCAAAATCCATTATAACTCCAAGTTTTGTCCAAAACAGGCCAGCTAAGGCTCAGAAATTGCACGACAGACGGACAAACCAACACACCATAGCCAATTTTTAATTAGTACTTTGGGTTTGTTTTGTCCGCTGGTCTGACTTAAGGAAGTAATTTAACTAAAAACTTTGGGCTGTGCTAACTTCTTATCACCATATGCCAGTATTTTTATTTATTTATTTTTT
Organism: Myripristis murdjan; assembly: GCF_902150065.1. Lineage (NCBI taxonomy): Eukaryota > Metazoa > Chordata > Actinopteri > Holocentriformes > Holocentridae > Myripristis > Myripristis murdjan. Next base: position 14,343,671 of record NC_043986.1, on the reverse strand, counting down.
ACACTTTACAGGCTAAATGATTAATCGATTAACCAAAGAAAGAATCAATAGATTAATCGACAATGAAAATAATCATTAGCTGCAGCTGCACACGCAACAAAACACTAATAGTTAATGAATCTATACCATATAACAATCCGATGCATGTATGTCCTTCTTTATTGAATTTCCGTCTCCCCACTAATCTTGAACATCACTCAAAATTAGGGCCACCCCTTCTGGCTCCAACAGCGTTCAACATCTTCATTAAAGCGACATGATTCACTAATTACAGGTAATTAGCCTTTAATGAGCGGTCTAGATGAATGAGGAGATATGCAGAGGAGGACAGCCCTGAGGACACATCATTTTTCATTTCTCAAGGGCCGAGCAGAGGCCTCAGACTGGGTGATACAGCTCTGACCGTAAGAGATGGCACTGATCAGTGAACTGAGATGGTTTTCTGGTTAGTGGAGGCTGACTTGGCTGACACTTATAGTCACCCTTAACCAGTGAGATTTGTAACACTTTAAAGACTGCAATGGGTGGAGGTGAGGAGCTTTTCTGACTGTGAATGGCTAGGTGTAGGAGGTGCAGAATTTTAGCTCAAAGGGATTTGGAGTCCATTGTTCCTTCGTTGGCTAAACAGAGAGAAAAAAAAAATAACCTGACTCTCTCATTCTTTCTCACCGTCTTTGACTCTCTCTCGGAAATGGTGCAAAGCAAAAAAAAAAAAGGAGATTGATCTAAAAACCTGCCAACATTAAAAGGTAAAGTTTCTTATCTCAGGCCTGCAGAAGAAAGTCCCTACAAGAAGCCACTATCCACCAACTTCCCCCTCTTTCTGGCTCATTCCCTCCCCCCTGTTCTCTCTCTCTCTCGTGCCAAGTGGCCTATTTTTACTCCTCCGTGTGGCGTCTCAGGGTTTTTCTTGTCACCACCATGTTTCCTGTCATCGGTGTGTCGGTATGTACAGTGCAGTTACTGAAGAGGCCCTGACCCAGTCTCTCTAACTGTCTCTCCCTCTGATGTGGTCACAGATCCTTGTCTTTGTATTTAAGGCACTGTAGCTCCAGCATCTCGTGCAAAACCCCTCAACCTGCACTTCACGATAAAACAATTGTTTTATTTAAACAGCGCTGCCATTCATTTTCTAAATAAGCCCACCCCCCTCCAAAAAAAAAAAAAAAAAAAAAAAAAAAAATAGATAAAGCCAAAACATCTGAAATATCTGTGTTCATTTTCTTCAGTTTGCTCGCTTTTAATCCGAGCCCCCTGGGATTAGGATATTACAGTCATAACCCTTTGTTTACAGTATGCTAATCCAATCAAAATAAAGTTCATTCAATTTGTGCCCTAACCGTGACCCCCTCCGACCCCCACCCTCTTCCCCTAAAGCACATTTATCATGATGCCATATGCCCCAACAACAAAACGCCGCCTCTTTTCTCCGGCTGAAATGTGCAGAATGTGATATACTCTACTGTGTGGCACAATAGAGTAATTGTGTTTTTTTTCCCCTGAGGGAAAATATGAGGGGGAAGAGGAGAAATATCACAGCACGATATATGCACTGCGGCCTCGTGGGACTCAGACAGTTGTGAGTGAGGACAACTCATTGTGGAGATATAAGTGAACGGCTTGATTTCTATTTTGTGGGTACGCAGCCTGACCTCTAATACAGCAGGCTTTAGTGGCTTTCTCAGCTTTTCACTGTCAAGCTGTATCATGTTTTTGCAGCGCTTTGCTATATAGCAGCCTTTAAAAGACGCTTTTCTCTGCAGGGCAAAAGAGTATATTAGGCCTATATGTTTCAAAACTAACGCCAAATAGGTTCCAGATGTATATGAGAGGGTTGAAATTCTTTTATGAAAGAAAAATATACGTTTGGACTTAAAATGATAAACAATGAAGTGCCAACAGACTGCACAGCGTTAACTGTCTCCTCTGTAGTGTAACTCTCGTGCAGCGTGACGCATAGTGCCTCTTTTGTTCTGCCACTCATTGCTTATGTTACTGTAGAGCACTAATGCACACAGATCGATAGCATACTTTCCATTTCAACACAATGAGCTGATGTACGGACACACAGTTGGAATTGATCCCGCCCTGTCAACACAAAGTTTCAGGCCCGCATGCCGTTTTACGCTTCAAGTTTTTTTGGAATAAAATCTCGGCTGCTGCAAAATAAATGTCTTTAAAATAAACGTCTTTTTCCCAGTGTCTTTAGCGTCTCGGGCTGTGTTTTAAACCCCTTTGTAGCCTGACTTTGAGATCTCTGTTTTGCACAATGAATCACCGACTGAGGCCTTGATGATGATGTAAGGCAAGGTGGGTGGGAAACGATGTAACACATGAAGATCAAAACAGAACATCTGGCCCATTCACATGAATCAAATTTAAAACGTTCTGTCAATCCCAACTGCCTTCTCTTGTACATTGTAGATATTTTATGATGGAAAAGAAACATCACACTGGCTCAAATAAAACTATTCTGAAACAGCTATAAAGTCATATTGGCCATAAAGCATGTTAATACACCTATAAAATGATCGGTCTGAAATGTAAAGAAATCAAAAAACAAACAATGCATGTCGCCCGTCGGTCTTGAACAAACAAACCCCAGAAAATCAATTTCCTCCCCCACAGGATGTCCACCGCATGCTCGCGGGTTTTATGACCACCACCGAAAGGTGTAAAAACACCACGCATATTTCAAGTGAGCAAAAGTATCAATCTGCACTTGTAGCAAGCCCACAGTACAAGGTGCACACAGTCTGAAAATAGTCTGAAACTATCACTTGTATTAAGTTTGAAAACAGGAACTGGCTGATCTAACTCAGGCAGGTCATTGTGTGCGATATGTGACTGTAAAACAAGAGCTGACTCATTTAAGGGACACTTGAGGGACATTTTTATTTTTAATCTTAGTCCTGCGGCAAAATTTTCCACCGTGTTTCTGTAAAGAATGCAAACAATGATAGCAGGCCGTTTCAAGGAAACTGTTTTTCACAGAAAGTTTCTGGAGGGGCCAAACTCCTACCTAAAATTGAAAATGTCGAAGTATCCCTTTTAGACTGACAGGCTGCCGTGGGCTTTACAGCATCTCATTCTACTTCAGACAATGACCTTTGTCTGGGTCGACCTCTGATCCTCTCTCTAAACCGCTGTCAAGGTTAGAATCTAGGAAACAACATTGGAAAATCAAAGTTCACAATATCAGATCAAAATATGATTTTTTCAGTTATCCATCATAAAGGCCTTTTTTTTTTTAAATGGTAGCCTAAAGCTTTGTGAACATCTACACCCCACTATCAAAACATTACAGTAGATGGCTCTAAGACCAAGAAGTAATACTTTCAACAACATACAGCCCCTCTTGGTTCGATGAACCAAACCTACAGCTTCTGTGAAAGAGAACAGGGTGTGTGTGTGTGTGTGTGTGTGAGAGAGAGAGAGAGAGAGAGAGAGAGAGAGAGAGAAGGGAGAGAGAGCACTAATCTCATTACCCTCTCTTCCTGGCAAGAGAGAATATTCATTTCTCTGTGGCAACTGGCGGGAGGGTGACGAAGAAAAAAATTCAATCTCACATCCCACCATTTCATTTTCCATGTAATTAAATCAGTTAAATGTTATAAAAACATGTAAACTCTGTCAATGACTTTGAGCCATTTGCATTTTTAATCAGGCCAGATTAATTCTAATAAGCGAGTTGGGCTAAGGCGATGAAGGAGCAGGCCTATTGTGTGTCTGTCACACTCATTTAATTTTGTCATTATGTCCCATATCCTATTATGATAATTGGCCTTTTATTCTCAATCAACAACCAGTGAAGGCTATTAAGTAATAATCTCTGACTAGTGCACTTTTCACCTTAAACATCTTGAGAGTTTGTTACATTAAAAAGCACAACAGTCTGATAAAAGAAGGGAAAATGAAAAAAGCAGCACAGTGCCTTTATCCCACCAGGCTACCTGCTCCAAATGGAAAAAGGACTGTCAGGACACTGTATGGTGACACATGGCACACGGTGTAAAGCAAACACATTAGACTGTGGAAATGGGTATCACCATTGCTCCTCAGCAAGGCAACTATGCAGAGCAGGCCAATGTGTCTGATGTGTTCAGCCATTTCCTCTCCTGGGAGTCATGCGAAAACTCAATCTCAGGAGAAACTGAGCCTGCTGTTTGATTGGAAGACACTGCTGCAGGCAAATAGGGGAAGCGTTAACAGATTACAGCCACGCAGGCATGCGGTACATGTCTCGGTCCAAAGACGATGATAGCATGAATGAGAATAGCGGTCATAATCCTAATCACGCAGTACACAACCCGGAAAGAGCTGGACAGGTCGCAGCTTGCTGTCTCAGAAACATCTTATAGGTGTCTGTGCATTGGATCAAGACCTGTCGGAGTTCGCTGATTCCCTGATCCAAATAATTTGCCATAATCTTGTGTTTGTGCAGACTGGACTTTCACTTATGCAAACACCTCTTAGTGGCAGATCACTGGTTGAGTTAAATCTAAATGGATGGAGCCGAAAAAGCACAGTTGATCCAGAGATACTGAGGATTACGACTGAATGGCAACGCTGGTCGAAATGAGTGAAACTACAAATGGCACTGACTTATTTTTATCACTTTTTCAGAACAATAATGATGTTTCAATGCCAACTAACTAGCTAACTAGTTTAGCTAGGTAGTTATGGGCTGGTATTGCTAGTTTGAACTTGGAAGGGTACGCAGGCTAACTACCTAACTTAGATAATTTTGTGTGGCGTGACTTCATTAGACATTTGATCCACAAGAGACGAAAAAAACAAAACAAAACAAAAAACAGGAAACTATAGCCACGCATGCACACACACACACACACACACACACAAACACACAATGGCAATTAACACCTCTTCACACAAAATTAGTGGTGTAACAATACATCCTGTTCCTAATATTTGTGATGCAAAAATGTGGCAACGTGCGTCATCACTGTGGAGAGCTGCACGCAGTTTATTAAACTATCTGTCAAAACTAACAAATGGCAAAACAAAGCAAACCGCAAATTGTACTAACGGATGCAAGAAGCAGGGCTTGCACCCAATCTTACTATGGCACACAGGTAACTCTGTAGTTTCACTTTGACTAACTGTTATATCTGTGCAATTTAAACTTGTATTATTTAACATTAAACAAATTTTCTGCCTTGTGCAAAGTAGTCAAACAAACCGAATATATACACATAAATACATTTCTCCCTTGCAGCAAAACTGTCATTAGCAGGTGGCTAATGGCAAAGCACCAAAACACACCAAATAATGCATACATAATGCTGCTGTAAACCCCACTTACATGCAGTTTTTAGAGAAAAATCCCAATGATGAACTTTATGTTACTTCCCCCAGCAAGCTCTCCACTGTTGAAGCTCCCGCTCAGCGCTGTCCTTTTCCAATCAGCAGGTTGAGCTTGTGGATACTTGGAGAGGAAAAAATCCTTCACACACTTCAGCCGACCAGTGGTGTAACTCAACTACAAATTCAGTCTCGGACAATTCCAGTGATAGGGCAGCTCCTCTCCATGTCGCTCAGATCTGCATGATTCAAAACTGGGTTGGATTTTCAGGTCGGAAAATCTGTTTAATTTTTTAGTTAGTAGCAAGAACACTACATATGCCACATTATCAACTACTTTCTGGATCCACCCGACCTTCCCAGTCCTGTTCCTTCTGCATGAAAGAATAAACATTTCCATTATGTTCCCTCTGTTGTGTCAATAAAAATCCGTAATGTTATTGTACATGTTCAGTGAGTAATAATCTGAAATGGTGCGATCACACTGCTTCCAAATATCCTCTCTTATTCAAACAGACTTTTTATTTAACATTAGAAAACACTGACATAGTTGGCACGAACATTGGCACTATCAACATGAGCCGCATACACAGCAACATACACAACCCTATGTTCCCGCAACTTACAAAGAAGAGTAATACCCATTATACCCATGTGCATGTTTGGTAAATATCATCTGAAATTGTGTTTAAAAATGATACATGAAAAAAGAGACACCGAGAGAATATAGGAGCTGGTAAAATAGAGATGCTCCTGTCTTACCTCATGCCTTTTTCACCGGACCTCAGCGCTAACTTAACCTGACAAACCCTGGCTCTGACCCTGCCTGGTGCAGCAAACCAAGGACTTTTTTTTCTGCTTCCAAGAAATTTTTATACAAATAAATCTCCAATCTGTATACCTATTTGTGTACTGCGCATGTAAAGTCATAAGTTCAGTTTGAAGTTCACTGTCATGATGTAAAGTTGGAAACAAACAAATAATAATAATAATAATAATAATAATAAAAAAGCATTCTACATCCTAATTCAGCTCAGTAAACAAGTGCCAATCCTGCATTTCAAGTGTTGGTTCAGCAGGTTTACCTACAAAAAAAAAAGGGGGAAAAAAAAAGTCCTTACATATACATGTTTGCCATGGCACAGCAACTTTATGTCCTCATTGCAGAGAACTAGGACAGAGCATGCCAGCCATTCACATCACCAGTCAAACTGTCATGTCAGATGTGTGGTCAGGGACATTTTCAGCCACGTCACAATACAGCAGTGTTGCTAGTCAGTTATGTGGTATTTCTTTGAAACAGTCAAACAGGAAATGTACAGCCACACTGATAGTTATCTTGGAACCACAATCTAATTGTGATGTTAATATTTTCTCACGAAAGCGAATGTACCTGGTATATTGGAGGGGAGGGGAAATTGAGAAGAGAAGGGATCAACTCCTCCAGCTTTTTATAGACCTCATCAGCACGAATCGTGTTCCCAGAACCTCATTCAAACACAAGAATTGCATTAATTTTGTGGAGAAGAAAAAAAAAAAAAAAAAGAAAACGACCACCAAAATGAGCAGCGTGGCTCCCATTCTTCCAGTGTTGCAGTATCACAATGAATCCTGACTAACGTGACAAGGTCAGGTTTCAGGCTAAATAAAACCCCTCACTGAGGCAATGAAGTACACGCTCCCTTTGTGTTCTCAGCAGCTTGGTTAACTGCAAATGCCTTTTTACACCGCATTAGGGTTTAATTTAACTATACCTTAACATAACACTATACTACAACCACATCTGCAACCACTTTCCTCAAGATTTATCCTTCATAGAGGAGACTTGCTGAGCTGGGCTGAACAGTCACCACCACTCTTTAATTAAGGGTAGATATGTGTGAAATTATGCAGTTATGTATGTGTTTATCTGCAATCAAATATAATGGACAGAAATATGCACACACTGAAACAGCCTAATCTTATTTAGCGCACTGTTTTTTTTTTTTGTTTTGTTTTGTTTTTTTTACATAATTTTAATATTTGCTTTTTGTATTTGTAATGCCATTCTTCTTGTTTGTTGGCGGCATGTCTCTTTTATCCACATACTGTAAGTAGTATTTTTCTGTTTTCCTGATTGTTACTGTTTCCTCTCTTTAGAGGTGAGATATTTCTCAGCTCTTTTCTGTATTCTGTTATTTTTAAATGTGCAATTAAGCTGAACTTACGGGTCGGTTTCACTTCAATCTTTAAATATACTACTTGTTACAATGTAAAAAAAAAAAAAAAAAAAAGTCCTTCTTCTCACTTTTAAAACTCATATTTATCTGTGACATCTAGTCAGTCCTTCATGTCAAAAGCCCACTCAGCCAATTTGAGAGTGCAAAAAAAGGTCTTCAACTTGAAACATAAGCAATGCCAGGAAGGTGACGGGGGTGGGAGGTGCGCTCTTTGTTTCAACAGGGGGCTTCAGGCTGCAGCTGAAGGTTGGGGTTTCGGTGCTTGCAGTTTCTTGTTTGCCGCTCGCCTCTCAGTGAAATGCTTGTGTGCAGCCATCTCACTCATATTCTTAACTCTGAAAAACGATCACTAAATTTAGCTGTGGAGAGCAGTGAGCTGTCAGTGCTGATTCAGCTGGACAGGTACAGTGAAAGTGTATTAATTTTCTGGTAAGAGAGAAAAGTGCTTTTCGACATTTCAATACCCACTTTGCTTATATCCCCGTGCATTAATGTCCTTAACAGAGGTCTTTTATTGGGAGAAAAAATCACTTGGTTTTCTCCAGCCCCAACAGGCGAATGCAGAGATGATGGTATAAATATGGCAAATGAAACAAGCCAACAACACAGGTACAGCTGTCTTATCAAACAGAAACCACAGTTTCTCAACTCTCACTCCCTAATGTTATGAGTAAGTTTTCAGTCAGATCTCTACTTTCAGTGCATAGCCGTTTCAATAATCACACACCCACAGGCAATTTCACATTTAGCGCTCTTAAGACTTAATAAACCTTTTCATTTCACAGTAAGACCTTATGAAGGTGCCTTATGGCCCCACAATTTACATTTTACTCACTATTTATCTCTAAAGAGGACTTAATAAGTTCCCTCTTAGGTACACAGAAGGTGAGCGTTACTATGGGGACGCGGACTGTTCCACTGCGCTCTGCAGCTCAGAGGCCTGCTCCATTGTGGTGAGAGACAACAGCTGTCTTTACCTTTGGCAGGCAAACAGGCTCATTAAGGGCAGCCATGTTTGTTTTTGTGCCTGATACCTAGCCCTAAGCAAACAGTGCCCTATCTCCACTCCACAGCCCTCACAGTCTCAACATTTCCTTCCCTATTGTGGAGGTAGGCCCTGGCACGATGAGCCACCCGTACGTTTTCCCGCGAGCTGTGGCCAAGCTGCCAGTGGCTCTCAAAGAATGCGTGGTTAATTGAGAAATTTAGTCGAGGTTCGAGCTGATGAAATGCTGAAATGCAGCTAGCGCATTGCAGCGATGTTCTGAATGTTGTGTATGTGTTACATACGAAATGTATGTCATTATGCTGTCTGATATCACATCTTGTGGTATGTCACAACAAAGATGCCTTTGTTTGTTGTGGCGTATTTGTGATAAAGGCTTCATTATTTTGGAGTGTTCATAGCTAACAGTAAAATCTGCAGTGAAAGGTTCCATTCGCATATTTTCTCCTCTCTCAGCGCTGTCTATGGCTTGACTGACAAGGCAGGTTGAATTCATAACGCTTTGACAAAAATTCCATTTAAGAGGGAAAATGGCATTGAATGTCATTCCATTACTGCAAACTGCAAACATATGATGACTTTAACCCAGAAGGCATTCACATTAACTTACAAAAAATAGCAGAAGAAAACTACTTTTTTGGCTTTTCTATCATTTATTTATGGGAGTATTTTTAACAGGAGTATTTCGGGAGTAGTCCTCAAAAATGTACTCACTTATTTGCTTTCATCCCTTTTCACCATTTGTCAAGCCCAAAGTCACAATGCATTGTGAAATGAGTCCCTAATGTGGAGTAATGAGGCTGTCATGGCAAAGCAGTCTCTGCTTGTTTGAGTTTGACTCATGTTGTAGATTCAATTAAATCAGCTGAAGTCAAGCTGGCCGCAGGCCAGATCGGTAATGGGTGACCTCATTCAAACAATGCTCTGACATATTGAAACAATAAGAGGAAGGGCCTTGAGCCAGTTGCAAAAGCAAACTCCACTCAAAGGTGATAAGGTAGAAAAATGACAATGTAGTCACCAAAGTGTTTTTGAAAAATTCAGATAGCAATGTGTCTTCAGGGGTACTTGTGTTTTCTCTCCTGTCAGTGCCAACATTGCTGCTTTTATATCCTCTTATGGGACAGCGCTGTGTGGACTGATCAGTAATTTTTCGTCAGGGTGGACATGCAATCTCTGACTTAGTGGAGTATTTGGGAAAGCAATATATCTCATAAACAAAAGGTAAGCAGCGCCATCTTTTACATACTAAACAACATAAGCTCTGTAAAACCTTGCCTACAGTTTATTAAACACATATTAATTGAAAAGATGGCTGGAACTGCTATGATAAAAACACCTCATATATTGTAACACAGCTGGCCCATTTCTTTTGGAGGTTTATTTTCCCACAGAAGTCTAAACTGATTTATTTGGATGTTGTAATGCCTGGAATCTAAATCTTGACACAAACACTCCCAAGGCTATGTAAACAACCTTCCCAGTTCCAATCTACAACCACGCTTTCTGAGTAATAACTTCAGTGCTGAGGGCAAAACTACTTTTCACTTGAAGAAGGTCTCCACTGTCATACAGTTATTAGAGCAGGACACTCCTTGGTTTGTTTATTGCTAAAGAACTATTCTATATCCCTCCACTGACAATAACAGTCTAGTAGATTGCCCGCTTTAAGGTGCAGTCATCATTATGTTTAAATACTTCACTATTTAGAATAGATAAAGACATTCCCAGTGCTTTGTAGAATAAACAGGAATGAGGCAATGAAATCAAAAAGGAACATCTTGTCTTACTCAGTCTTGTTTTTCTATTCACAGGGGCTATAGCAGTTACAGTAAACAGATAAAAGAGCATAGTGGTGAAACACACACAGTCACACAGACACACACACACACACACGCACACAGTGACTGCACCTCATTAAGCAGCGTTCCCTCTGGCCCTTATTCCATTAGAAATTAAAACTCGGGACAATTAGCGGCAGATTGGTCTCAGCTCAGTGCACTATAGTCCTGCTCTCAAGGCACTGAGATGACTTAATTACAGGCTCATCTGAAAGCTGTACAATGGCACCACGCTGGGGCACGCCGTGAATACCTGGCAACCCAGAATCAGCAAGGGTCGGCAACAACAAGGTTCAACAGATAAAGAGGTGAAGCGCTGAGTGAAACAGCAATCTCGACAACAGCAACAAAATAAAAGGAATTTAAACAGTTTAAGAAACTGTCGGCTGAAATATAGAAACTCATCTTTGCATGCTGACGCTTCTAAATAACAGCATATGTAACTTTCATCACTTTTACACCAAGCAAGTGTTTCTTTTTTTTTTCTACTGAGGACTACATGCCAAAAAAAAAAAAAAAAAAAAAAAAAGCACATGACACTGTTTACATTAGCAAAAGTCCCACACTGCATATTACACCTCCAGCTTAACTGGTGTCACAATCTTCCAACTGACTGAAACACAGTGGGGTTTTTTTTCTGAGCTGCTGTCACAATGGTCTCTCATTACAACTACACTATGAACATAAATCAGTGTCCAATCCAAAAGATGCTGATTTGTTGATAATTTATCATATTACACCGGTTAAAGTTACACTGAGGCTAGTACTGCCTACCTAAAAGATACAGTATTTCCTGTATCATCATACCTAACGCGGGTCACAAATTAGTGAGTGACCCATTTACATCTCTGCCAGCTGGAGCCAAAGCTGATAATTACTTGGGACTGTTGCATGTTTCAAAATCCCAGACTAAAATTCCAGGTTTATACTGACCTTCAGTACTAAAATCATGTGATATAACGTCAGTAAAATGCACACAGCACGTTTATGTTTGCCAACATGGCCAGTCTGATTGCTGTTTAATACTAAAGGACACCAAAGAGATGACAAAGGCAAAAAAAAATCTAACCTTGATGAGTTCAGTTTTCTTCAGGCAGAGCACTCAGGGAAGAGTTTAGGGAAGACTTCCTGTAGACAAAGAAATGTTCATACACCACTATTTCATTTGGACCAATCTACAGCATCTCAAATAAGGGGAATGGATACTCTTCTCTAATGTGGCCCCACTTTGTGATTTAGAGTGATGTTGATGTATTTTCGCATAGAAATCTTCCAAAAACAGTGTAAGGTGCCTGTTAAACCTAAATAAAGTGTGGTAACTATGATTCCATGTACAAAGTAAGCGAATAAGGCAGTCTATTTTGTGGAATCACAGGTAGAATATGCATAAACTCACGCTTTATCTGCTCCCTAAGTCTGCCTTTGACAAGGACACAAAGCACATTTTTTCTGTAATTGAGCCAACTGTAGTTTATGTAACAACTGACCATTCTGCCCTTCAAGCTAGAGAGAGACAGAGAGAGCGATTTGATAGCTCCATGTACTTGCTGTGGTCACGTGACACTGTGTCCCATTATACTGTGATGTTGTCAGAGGGGGAGAGGAAATGAAATGCCTTCAAGCTATGTAAGATGTGTGTGTATGTGTGTGTCTGTGGCAGTTGGGGGGTATACGTGTGTGTCTGTGTGTGTGTGTGTGTGTGTGTGAGTGTGTGTGTGGGCATGTATTCTAGTGTGTGTGTGTGTGTGTGTGTGTGTGTGTGCGTGTGTGTGTGTGTGTGCATTAACACCATAAAGAGAACATGTGTGTGGTCCCGAAGGGCTTGAGCATTTGATCTGAAACTCACTCAGTTCTAATTGGTCAACCTGGGAGTTCTTCGTATCATCTCCGTCCCATCACAGCACCTATTGGCCCAAAACAACGACTAGTCTCTGACACACACCGTTTCCACACACAGCTTCACTATTGTGAGAAAAAAGAAAATGACAAAATGTCCCTACACAAATACACAACTTTCCGCTGGTGTGGTTCTGTTAAACTGCCAACTCGAAAGCTTTAAACTCAAATGTAAACCCAATAATAAATTGAAATTCAAATAGTGACTTTGCCAACATGCAAATCGACACTCTGATCTCCACATGACAACAAACCCTGTCTAGATGAGTCATGGCGTAATAATCTTAACAAGTGGATTACTGCACTGTTAGCTGGAGTATTGGACGACTGTTTGGATGTTTGTACGTTAAAATCAGAGCAAACCTGAGTTAGTGCAAGTTTCAGCACTTGTCCCACATGCTTTAAAATTGTTGAATTGATGTTAAAAGCTCCTTTACTTGTTTACATCCAGTCTCCAAACCAGTTGAGTCTCTGGAGTCTGTGGTAGGAGGCAGTTGAGGCAATAGCTTAATAACTGTAGAATACAAGACTGCATGAAAAAGAGAATATTAAGAGAACATTATTTTTCCTCCTGACATGTAGACAGGCCAATAATTACATAACAGTGTGTATGCAAGCACAGTTACTGTTTTACGCATGGTGATAACAGAATTTAGATATATTAGAAAAACAAAGCGCTTGGTTTTTAACAATGGAAAAAGCGAGGACAATGAGCGATGAAAGAAGCTGTTGTTTTTCGACAAGTCACAGTGTCAGTTGAGAATTTCCTTTGTGTGTGCGTCTGTGTTCAGGGGATGTTGCATAAATGGGCAGTCAGCATTCAGGGTTAAAAAGAAAACAGCAGCCTGTGCTCCTGGCTGTGTGAAAACCAAGGCTACGGTGCTCTGTATCAAGTGCCATTGTTTTGGTAATAGTAAACCTGGGGCACTTGCCAGAAGGCATTAGTCATTCATCTAACAAGTTCCACAAAGCAAACCACAAAGTGCTCCACCGTCAACTTCCTCTCATTGAATTTTGAGCACGTAAGCATATTTGCGAGCATCTTACAGCAAGGTATAAACACTCGGATAACCAGGCACCTGAGAAACGGCTTCCATGTTTGTTTGTTTGTTTGTTTGACGCACCTGACAGGAAGCCAGCTTGTCGGAAAGTGTCTGGCTTGGTGAGTGAATGAAGGGTGAGAGTAAAGGAGGTGGAGAGTGAAAGGTGGATAGAGGGGGATTAGGGCGGAGCGCAATTTTTCAGCAGGCCAGGCATACGACATGATCTCTAATTACCCACAAAGTACGGTGTAACCCGAGCCACAGATTAGGCAACATTATCTGGCTTAATAAAACATAACCATCTCTCTATCTGCTTTACTCCCTTTTCATGTCCGCCTGACACTAGCATTTGTTTTGTGCTTATGACACTCCCAACACTGCTGCTCTGAGACCTAACTGGAGCAACAGGTAGAGAAGGCCAACAAGGCAGTTTCACTCTCTGGAAAACAGAATTAAGATCCAGTCATTCCCTGATAAAATGCCAAAGTCAAACATACAAACAATGGCCCTGTTTTCCATCATCAGGGCTCTTCATTGAATCATTGATTCTATCTCCAGTGGCTCCAAAATAGAACAGCTATTATATTTACAAAGGTTAGTTTCAGACTTTCTGACATTGCCACGTCTCTTGGTCTTTTTCTTTTTAACTTGGGGCTTTTAGAGGCACCGTGAGCCATGGCTGAAGAGGGCTAATTGGCTGCTAGCTACTCTGGTTGATTTGGTGAGTTAGGGCCTGATGGGGGCAAGTTCTCTGTGTTTCTAGCCTCAAGCATTCCTCTTTTACCAGCACTCGTTCATATTCACTGGTCTGATCACATGCTGGTTGCTCATGCACATATACTCGTGCACACACACTCACACAAACACACTTCTGCCTTAATGTGCATGTCTGGACAGAGCAGCATTTACATACTAAGGTGCAACCAACACCCCCACACACGAACTGGCATGCATGCACACACACAGACACTCACTCACTTGCTTCGTCCACGTGGGCTGTGCCAGTAAGTGCGGCTCTAGGCTATGGTTTTTCACTACTGTCTACTTACTGTGTTATTAACAATTCTATAAAAAGACCTGCCCAAGTTTCCCTTTCCTGTGTGTTTGCAGTGTTAACAACCCCACCAAGTTGCTATGGGGGTTGTTGAAGCCTAGTTCTGAAAAAAAGGAGAGTGAGAGAGAGACAGCCCTCAATAGCATAACACCATTGACCATGTCATAATTTCCAAAATCCTACTTTTCTTTCCTCTGTTTATTTTTCTTAGCGACATCATTCAACAGCATGGCTCATGGCCAGCCGGAGACTAAATAGGTCGACAACACAAAGACAGGGCCTCTTTCTCTCTCTTTCTCCCTCCCTTTCTCTATATCCAGAACTCTCCTCTAACCTTTCTCTCTTGCTAACTTTTCCTTGATACCACTCTCCTCCAGCCGTTCTCGTTCTTTTTCCGTCTCTCCAACTCTCCTCCAAACTCTCTCTCCCTGTCTCACTTCACTTTTATTCTACCCATGCCTCACTTAATTAATATTAGCAATGCGGTGACTAAAAACGTGGGATTACCGCTGCCATGTACTGGACACTCTGTCACCGCTCTCCCTCCGCCCATTGTAAATGATCACAGAGCTCATCATTAGCTCTCAAAGAGGAAGAATGAGCCACAGTTTGATTACCTCTGTGACTCTGGGCGCCTGCAGTCTCTGATGACTGAATTGGACGCAGGCGATCACGGCCTTGCACAGGCAATTATATCTGCCTGCTAAATATGTCACATATAATACTGTAAACATATGCCCCTGACAGACGAGGGACAAGGCAAGGCAGGCACAGCTTGGGAGAGATGGATGAGAGAGCAAATTGAGAATCATATGGATTTATCAACCATGCCCCCCACCCCAGTGTAAAACTCTCTTAGTGCAGATCAATACATGTCTGTCAATTCCTGTGAATTCATGAAACACAACAGTGCTCAAATTAGCAGATTCAAAGAAGTGGTGATGAATGACATACCTAAAAAGTAGTGCTTTCTTTTCTTTTTTTTTATATCTATATATACTCTCACAATCAGAATTCAGTTCTCTCAATATTAAAACTTTCACAGATTTCACTCTTGAAACTTTCAAATTGTTGGACAGAACATCCACTGTTGTCTGTGTTATTCTGGGTTCAGACCACTAATTGAACTTTCATATGGGCACCGTCCCTTCAGGCCACAGCACAAACATGCCACTGACACCAGGCTGATAATATTTGTAAAGGATATTCAGTGAAAACAAGACAGGGAAAAAGCCTTAAATCCCTGGCAAGGAGCTTGCCATGGCCCATGGTGTTTGCACAGGACATACCTCAGGAAGCTGAGACAACTGGGAATGTTTGTCCAGCTTCTTGCCTCTTCCATGCATACATACATAACATACAGGGCCCAAAGAAGGAGCCCTGTGGCACTCCTTTCCCCACTGCACTTTCTCCTCCTTATTTGTCTGTGTTTGTTCACAGTCAGCTCAGAAACATTGGCTGTGGTCTGAATGTAGGATTCTGGCTGACATTTATAATATATGTGGTATATCACTCTCCCAGTCATCTTCCAAAGGATTTACTTGTATGCCTCAAGTTAAACAAAATGAAGTTGGACTATAACGAGAGCCACAGCTTAAACCTGCAATAATCTTAGGGTGTTTTTTTCTCTGAGGTGCAATTGAGGTTAAAATACTTCAAAATGAACAACAAAAATACCCTGCATATGAATTTTTTAGATGAGATATCAAATTTATATTGCAAGCATAAAAACACACTCAGCTGATGAAGTCTAATCAAGCCTCAGCTTCATCAGATAGCACATCCAACGTCAGCTTTTTTTCCATAATTAGCATGCACAAGTTAATTAAAAAAATCTTGAATTTCATATAATCCATATCTGCTTTGTGAGTCTGTCTATCCCAGACAAAGACAGGCAGACAAATAAATAAATATATGCCTCATTTGATGGATGTGCTGCAGTAGTCGCACATCAATTTTAACATGCCGTGCTTCTGACTTCTGAGTGCTCACAACCATTAACAAACATAATCTACACTTAACAAAACACCCAGGGGTCTACTCTGCAGCAGGTGCTGGCACAGTTTCCTTTCTTTCTTCCTTTGCAGGTAGAATGAGAATGGCGTCGCACTGCCCCATGGGAAGGCCCGGGCTGACTAATGCTACTATACCAGAGTGGGCCGACTGGTCTTAATTATGGCAACAGACGCTGAGGGGGAAGCACCAGTACCCATCACCGAGTAAGTAGCTCAGACTGCCAGGCCCACTAATTAGCACACGGGGACCCCCCCACCCCGTCACCACAACCCACCACAACTCTTGCTATCAGTATTTCTCTCGCTCTCTCTAGTACACTGTCTTTATCAAACACGGCATCTACAAGCCACACACGTACTGGGCATCTGAATGATGAAAAAGGTTATTTCTTACACACATTACTGGGCACTGTTATCTTATTTATTTTATATTATTTTTAGCTGTTGTCAGTATTCAATTATTCATGTCTATCTTCATCAGTGTATAAACCAGTCTCAAAAGATACTTTTTTATATTCAATACAAAGAAAAGAAAAAAAGAGTATTCCAGTCACCTTTGTAAAGAAGGAAGAGAAAAGCACTTTATTAAAACCAATATATTATGACACATGGAAATCATTAGGGATATACAAGCTGTGCTCCTGTCGATTGCATGCACCTTGTTTTTAGGTGAAGTTTTGCCAGATCACCAGTTACTTTTCCAAAAAAAACAAAAACAAAAACAAAAAAACCTTCAGACAAACAGATGTAAGCACAACATGGCTGGCTGATAAAAGGACTTGAGTCACCTGTGCAGAAAAAAAAGAAAGAAAAGGAGTCTTTGCCATATACAGGCTCGGTGACACAGCCTACATCCGAGCCAATTTCAGTTTCATTGAAATGATTTCAAATGGTCAGAATCCCTATTAAAAATCTCCTCCACGTGTCGGGGCAGGGAGAATATGATTTAGTGGCTGTTTTTGCTCTGCCCCTGTTCTCTGTGTGTCACTGGCCCTTACTGTGGTATGCATGGCCTTCCTCTGCACAGGACTATGAAAGCAATTGTGATTGTGATTCCATAGTCAGCAAAACGCTTGAATGGCCCCGAGTTAGCATGCGCAGGCACACACACACACACACACACACACACACACACACACACACACACACACACACACACACAGTCCCTGTACTGGGCCACTGATTACTTCAACCCATTTGACTCTCACTCATCCTTTGATTCTCTCTCTGTCTCTCTCTCCCTGTGTCACATACCACAGAGTTTGTCATTAGCTAATAGCAACAACACTGCTGGCCCTAGCATGAACACATGCAGATTGCATTACATGGACTGCTTCATTTATCGGGCATATAAATGCTATTTAGTAAAGGCCTCGGGATATTATAAATAAATATTCTACATTTAGTCCAAACTGGCTATGAAACATTACATCTGTTGCCTGTATTTATAAAAGAGTTTGTTTCAAGTCAAACTTGGACTAGGAAATAGAAGGAAATATGTAAATACAAAGTAAACAAATAATTTTTCTCCCCATTTTTCCCCAATTCCATACAAGGTGATTCAGAAATAAATTACAAAACCTATCCAATGTGATAAGGCATTCAAATGGAGCAGATCACTATCTGTGGTAGAAGAGACCACCAAGTAACAAAGCCAGCTCTTCAGTCATGTTTCTATCTGAGAAGATATCAGTTGTTGGGAGGATATATGATCTGGGTGGGGCTTGGGTGTACAAACACAGGGCCTAGTCCTAGCCGCTCTATCCTATTGCCATGCTGTAGACACTAGACAGCACCCTCCTCAGCACCAGCAGCCAGCACTGTTTGATTAGTTTGATTAAGGTATTCAAATAAAGCAGCAGACACTGTGTACCCATTTCCCAGAGCAAACCAAAAGTGCTGGACAGACAAATGGCCAAAGTATAATTACACTTGTACATGTTGTACGTGACAAGACGCATTAGGAGCCTGTATACTTTCGCTGCTAGTGTACTTGATATACGGCACAGTATCTAGGCACCATATATGCACCATGCAGCATGTTAAGGTGCAGCGGAGAGCATTAAAACATGGCACAGTTTCATATTACCATCAGAGCACAAAGCTGTTAGTAATGTATCATACAATGTTATTTCTAGGCTGTGGGAGAGCACCACAGCACGGCGAAATACTCTGGGAGAGACACTCACAGTGAAATAGAGTATTGAAAGTACTGAAGTAGACATCTTGAAGGTTATTTATGTCCTTTGTGAATCGTCTCAGTCTGCGCTTAAAGCATATTCTACTTTCATTGTATCCATCCCTTTCTTTCCTTTCTTCAGCCTTTTTCTGTTTTACTATACAGTAATACCACAGACGAGGTAAAACCACTCTGCTCTCTGATTGATTGATATAAATACCATGTGACTAGCAGGAAGATGTGGCCATTATTTAGGAAATAAATAGTGGCAAATGTGCCTGGGTGATATGTTAAAAAGAAATCTCGGGAAACGCTTTCACATTTCCTCCTTTCAAATTGTTTTTGCCAACAATGGACAACCCAACAAGTAGCTGAAATGATTCATACAGCTGCTGATGATCATATTGTTTACAGCAACCACAATCAGACTGAAAAAGGTGTGGAAAATTGCATCCATCAAAATTATTGGTGATTATGGCATGCACGTGTACTATGATGAATTGAATTGGAAAAAAAAAAAACAGAAAAGAGACGCTTCTCCATTTGAACGGTGTGACAAGGGCTGAAAGCATGGCAGCAGCACACGTGTTCCCTGGAAGTCGCATAAACTTGCTAATTACTCAAACAAGGCTTGTGACCGCACACAGCCTCAACAGTAAGTCAGTGGCACACAGAAACATCTGCAAATAAACAGACTTTAAAACAGAAAATACAACCACATGGCTATGATTTCCAATTAATCTCGCATGTGCCTCAGATTAACATTGTTAATCTCAGAACGATAAAAGGAGAAATGTTTTCTCAGGCTGTAAATTGCTTTTTTTAAATGGGGCTACAGGAGCAGCCAGAGAGAAGTAATGTTGCTAAGTCTCAGTATGGTTGCCAGAATGCAACCATCTGAGCAAAAGCCTCTTTTTATTCAAATGAGGTTGACCCTTCGCCAATCTTATTATCCCAAAAGAATATACTGTACCAAAGTTCAACCAGGAGCCAACACATCCACATGTGAGACACTAACAAATTCAAACGAGCCACGAACCAAAATATTCACATGAATATGCAAAATAAGCCCATAAATACATTTGACCTTAACACTATAATTAGCCTTTTGCCTCCACTTTGCTTCACAAAAAAAAAAAAAAGAAGAAGTCATGGGCAGAATATGAAATGGGCAACCAGGACTGTCAAAGATGATTAGCAGCAGGACGATCTGACGCACAGATACTACCTACATAAGAAATCAGATGCCTCTTTAATGTCACAGCTAGTTTGACAAGCGTTGGAGGAGAGGAACTTGACCTAGTGCACTGTGTTAACAGGACACCAAATAATCCCCGCTGGTCCCAGTCTCATTTGCAATGCTAGTGAAGGTAGTTAGTGTTACACGTGTGATGATAGCAAATTACCTCCCCTTGTGAAAAGAACCCCCTATTCCCTCAAGCAAAGCAGCCCTTGCCTTATTATGGGACCCCTTCAATAATTCAGACGAATTCTTCGAAATTTTGAGGGACTCTACACTTTTTACGTCAATGACAATGGTGTGTTTGGGATTTCTCCCTGTGACAGCACTTTTTATCATTTAATATCTAGTTTCTTTGTTTCCAGGATTCAGGCACTGTGTGATATCAGCATATTCTTAGGCTTATCCGCATGGAGGATGATCCTAATTCGTTTGACCTACAAAAAAGATAGCCTACATGGAAGAGTCAGTTATATGAGCCCATTTGCGTGTCACAGGTGTAAAACCTTCCTCTCAGAATTACTTTGGATTATCAGTAAATGTTTTCTATAGACCTATTTCATCTGTGATCTGATAGGGCTTGCTAAATGGACTGTGTCTTGATTGCTTTTTCCCTTTTTCTCATTTGAATTGGCCTTGTGCTTCTAAACCTCTGAATAGCTAATTATAGCTCCCTTTTAGAGACCTCTATGAGAGCGATGCAAATCTTTTTAGGAACTATAGTTTGATTACTGGAATGTTCCTTTCAGTTACAGAGATTTTCCATTGCCCACACAATGCAAGGCAAACATCATCAAGTGTGTTTTGTACCATTCCCTCATTGGCATACACAATGCCATCCTTATCAGAGAAACCACACATCACAACTTTAACTTCAGAAGAAGGCCAACATCCAAAGCCTGTTGATTTGTATGCCTGTATTTCAACCATGGTAAGTGATGACAACAAAATCTAATTCAGTGACTGCAGATGCTTGAGGTGCAGGTATAGCGCACGACTATACTGACAGTTTCAAAGGCTCTCTCTGAGGGAAAAAACACCATGTTTCCATAGGGCTTTATATTATAATTGTGTTACTCAGTGGTGCTATTACAATGACTATTTAATTCAGTTGCATTTATTATACCTAATACTGCACTAATGATATTGCATTAATATTCCTAGAGGCTTATAGTTGTTCTGTGATATTTATATTGTAGGTTTCTGATCGTTAAATTGGAAGTATCATATTTTTCTAAAGGCTTCATATTTAAAATCTTTGAAAATGCATAGCAGCAAAATATCCATGCCTTGTTTCAAATGACCAGGCCACCTGCGCACTTGCGAGGAAGTCTGTGCAGGTCACAAACCAAGAGCCGCGGGGTGTCAAACTGAGCGAGAGAAAAGAGTGATACTTCTACCAGTCAGCCTCTGTGGTTTCTCGTTACAAAGTAATTAACAGTACATTACTGGCACAGATCCATTTAATCATTGAACTCACAGTGGGACACCGTGTTGGCCATAAGAAATCATTCAGAGGGAAGATAATGTTGGAGCACAGAGCAGAGTGGGGCAGTATGGATTCCATACAGCCCCTGGTATTCCACATCGGGTGGGACACTTACTGCCAGCTTTGTGCAACCACAACTGCACAGTTTGAATGGGGAAATAACATAATAACCATGTTGGTCAGAGCAAGAAAAGTTGGACTACACATTTTTCAAGAACAAAACGTAGGATGATTGCTGGTTTCAGTCTAAACTCTTTAGTAATAGTCTACCAATTGTGCGCCCAGCTCCAAACTCAATTAAAAACGGTCCATCTTAGTTCAGGTCACCTTATTGGTTGACACTTGACATGACATTTTTAAGAGCCTGTGTAGGCTGTGTGTTTATGGAACAAGTGCGCGCCTGTGGATAAAATACCAGCCATGCGTTTGCATTGCGTAAATGTTGGCGTGCTGTTGAAAAAGATTCGTAGGCAGGTGAGACAAGAAGCGTCGGCTTTAAATGCAGCAGGAAAACCCAGTGTACTATTTACCTTGTTCGAGTGGTAATAGTCCAGCGAGCTCAGACAACTTGGATCAGTCGGTAGGGAGCATGAACCCACACTTGCTGGGGGCGCAGGGTAAAATCTCACGTCCATCTCAGAGTATGCAAGACTGAAGGCATGAAATCAGTTTCAGTGTCTTTGACTCACTATTGTCTAAGCAAACAAAAAGAGAAAGAAAAAGAAGTGGGTTGACTTTCTCGATACACTCTTCCCTCACATCCGTTCGCGGCCGAACTTCGGCACCAACTCTGGTGATGCGCAGTCCTCCTCAGAGCCCGCACCAGGATGCGAAACACTCACTCACTCAAAAAGGGAGAGTAAAAATTACATGGATATGCACGTGTTGGCAAAACTATCCCGCTGTTCCACAACAAATAAAAGCAAACCTCCAACTTAGATCCTTTCTTATTGGGTCTGTTTTTAAAGGCTCAGTACGAGCCCATAAATTTTCAGCCTCTATTTTTCCACTGCTCTCAGGACTCCATATGCTTTGTTGTGGAGGTGCATATTCTTGCATTGGTTCCAGGACAGAAGTGGTTGCACTGTTCTTCCCTATGCCATGCGACCTCTGCCGATAATAAACGGGAAAGAGGAACGGAGGGAGAAGGGGGAGGGGAGATTGGTGGCTGCCTTGGCAACCGCTCTCCTTTCTGCAACTGCGCGATTCTGATTAGCTGGAAATGTAGTAGTGTGCACGGCTGTGCATTATAAAGCGCACACTGCTTCCATCAGTGGCTCAAAAAGGTTCCATTTGGGTTATTGTGCCAAGGCAAATGGGGGGAGGTTGGACCGACTCTCTCTGTAGTTAGACCATGTTTTTATGTTTTTTTTTTTATTTTTTTATTTGCATGCCTATAACCTGAACCTGTTGTATTTAATGCCGACAGCACCTGATTATGCAAAGCCCATCCCAATCCATAGCCTAAAGCAGTGAGCAAAATTCACTTGGACAGGCTTCTGTGTATACTGTTCCTATTACTGTAATGCCAATGAATAGGGTATTGGGAAACTAATCTGTGAGATACTTTTATACTCACTGAGTCCACTGGGTTTTGTCATTCTTTAATCTATCTTAGGTTAATAATGTTTTGTGTACTTTGTCCTGCCTATTTGACTTAATTCCAATTATTATAAAGTTGTTTTTGTGACTTAAAACGATTAAGTGCTAAAAATTATCTTGGTTAAATGAAGCCTAAATGACAATGAATGCATAGATTAGAGGAGAAATACTGCATTGCGAGTGATTGCCTTCAATAGAATAGCAAAACAGTGCTGTGCAATATGTTTATAATGGTGAGCACTTTCAAAGGTGTGTGAAATACAGTATGCCTAAGGTGGAAAACATACAAGGGGGCTTAATCTTCTATTGCCACACAGTTGCAAATGTGTGTAGAGAGAAGCTGGGGCTGTGAGAGCTGCCTTTGACAGCTCACTGAATGTGATGGATAGCGCTCCCTTGCCCTGTGATGTGCATGCACATTTGATGTTGAAATGGCCTATCCATGGGACCATTGTCTTTCAATCATGTCAAGGCAAAGTACAGAACAGAACACGTTTTCTGCAGCCCGATGTTATTACTATACCACAGTTTACAGCGCAATCCATACACTCAGCCTGCACAGAAATGTTTTTATTTTTTTGTTTACTCTCTTAATGCCACACCATTTCAGGCACCTCATTCTATCTATTTCCAGGATGCCTTGGCATTAAAAAAATTACAGTAGTTTCCTCCATTCTGTCACAACATATCACTCCTCAGCAGTGGTGCAGATCGGCTTTTATTAAGGAAACCTGGACATGAATAAAGGAACACATAACACTGAAAGGGCTACTATTGCTTTACACGACCCGCACCAGTAGCATCTGCCCATTACTGCAAATCGTAGGTGTCCAGTAGCTGAATAGGCTTGTCATAATATCAGCAGGCCTATTACATTTAGAGGCAATCTCTGCCCATTATAATATGGGCCCTGCCTGGTAGGCATGGTCTGCCACTCTCCCCGACTCCAGCACGCAGAGGGTTAACCACATGGCTCAGTGCCATGGCTTCATGGGAATGGAATGTGGAGTGCTGTGTGTGCAGGGCTCCTTTCCCAGCATCCCTCACTGCCCAGGCGCATGCTAATGATCAGTATTATTGAAGCACAATTGATGGGCTAGCAACCAAACAAGAGAAACTAATTACTACTAAGGCTTTATTGTCCTTTAATTACTGAAGCTCTATGGCAATTAGTGCTTCACAAAGACGCTACCCTACTTTAATCCTAAATAAAAAATGTGATGTAGATGAAAAAATTTGGAGGATGAAAGGTAGATAACATAATTTGGCTTTTGGTTTGTTCTGCTGCTGTGGAAAAAAAAGAAAGGCCGAAATAATGGTTGATTTGAGTAAAGCATAGGAGGATCAAAAAAATGTTGCTTGGAGTTTTACCAAATCAAACAGAAAATGAACCCAAAACAGAATCAACACATGATATCACTACAACCTTGAAGTGCTAAAATCACAATTTGCAAACGTTTAAAAAATTCTCCACCAAAGCTGCCGTAGAAAGCAATGAACTGTGGCTCAGTTGTGTGATGTCTTGAAAGGATGACTTCTAAAACTGCTTTAATGACAATGAACGGGGACTCTCTGGGTTGACGTTTTTTTCCCCCGTAGGTTTTACAGCCTCATGAAGTTTATCTCATACTCCAGTGCTACCTGTTCAGAACCAGTAGGGCAGAGAAAGTGACAACTAGCATCTGTGGTTGTGTACATTGCTTAAATCCCACGGGCAAATATTTTCTCATGAATTGGTGACCGCCTTTAGTTACAGTCATTTTAAAGTGAAGTCATGAACTGAATTAATTGCACTTTTAAAAATTGAAACTCATTTTTAAATGGAAATGGAATGCTTTTCATGTATTAAAATGTATTCTGAGTTATTATTACAAAAATGTTTGTAAAGTGTCACAGCCGAGTCTTTCTCACTGAACGCTGACAACAGCGACCGGGGGATGATTAGTTTCCCTCCACATTCAGCAGTGGCTGGTTCTGCCCCATGCACACACGTTTAAATTTAACCTAAAATGTGAATTAGCATAACCTAGTTTGAACATCACTAGGTCCTGATTTATGTACAACTAAGATGCACAAAAGTGGTCACAACCCAACTTTAAGTAACACCTGTTTATATCAGCACCTACACAGCGGTTTGGCCTTTCTTCACAACAAAATCACAGATTTGCACTCACAATCATTAAGGCAGTTGTAAATAATTTTCCAAATATGTACTTCTGTACTGTAACTGCAATTGCAAACTACTAAAATGCAGCGCTTGGCTCACATTGCCTGGCATCCTTAAAAACGTATCTGCACCAAGCGGTAATGATAAAACTGAATTTAATTAGTAACTGCTTATTTATATCAGTTCAGACAAAGCTGTACTGAAAATTAAAGTTCACATAGAAATGGTGTTTGAAATCACTAATAGTTTTATTTTTATTTTTAATTGACATTTATTGCAAAATGTATAATCCTCTATTTAACCATGCATGCAGGCAACTCAGTGAAGAATCAGTTCTTATTTACAATGACAGCCTGGCAAAAGGCAAAAGCCTTTATGATAGGAAAATGTGGGCGATTACAGACGAGAAGGCTAGCTGTTTACAGAAGGCAATATAAGCAGCAGTTTTTAAGTATGAATTTGAGTAGTACA
Source organism: Myripristis murdjan (assembly GCF_902150065.1). Taxonomy (NCBI): domain Eukaryota; kingdom Metazoa; phylum Chordata; class Actinopteri; order Holocentriformes; family Holocentridae; genus Myripristis; species Myripristis murdjan. The sequence goes on along the minus strand of NC_043986.1, from coordinate 14,318,124 downwards.
AGCATAAACTGGGCAAACACCCATGAGGACTTGGAGAACAGCTTTGGCTCATTTTTTTGAGCAGTTGGAAGGATTTGTTCCCGAACACCAATCTAGATAATACACAACGCTGAGGAACTACACTACATCTAATTAAGCTAGGAGTTTAACTACATTTTGCAGTAGCTTGCTGGTGGTTTAACTGGGTTCAAATTATGCATTGTGGCTTTGGTAGTTTAGCACTTTTTTGACATTTTGAGGCTAAGTTAACTACAGCACCTACCAACTCTTTTGGCTAAAAAGAGCAGGAGGGAATTGATGTTAAAGGAAAAACAAAAAAACAAAAGTAACATTCCTTGTGCTTCTTCCTGTGATGAACCCCCGATTGGGTTATTTGGTTTGTAATTCCATCCAGATTCTTCCTGATTGCCAGCTGCTGGAGTGTAGGCATTATAAACACAGTGGATATAATGTAGATATGCTTTTTTTCTGCTCAAATGCAGTTTTTGTTAACATCCTTCTCAGTGGTTAGTGATTACATGACATTGCTGATGGAGGTATGATAATATTTGCCATGCCGTTTTTATCTAAAACGTTTGGTAAACAGACTCTAATTCTCTCGAGATTAGCTGTGATGGAGTTCATGCTATCTTGTGAAGTATGTGTGTGAAGAGGTGGCAGCTTGCGAAACTACATATTTTCAAACTATCCATTAAAAGATCCATAATATCATACATTGAGCCTGTTTTACGGTGGATTTTTTTTCTCAGCAGCGAGTTCCATTGTTACACAGCTATTATGTTATCATGAATAGGATATGATGACTGCAGATGCATGTAAATCATATGAATCAAACCTAAACATTAGTTGTTTTGTCCTTGCGTGCAATTTTGCTAAAAATGCTGTAACACTCTGTCAGACTACAGTTCTTGTACATGACACACCCACAGCAGATGTGTTTTACAAGGCACGATGTGCTTCTAGCATAATTTGCTCTTTTCATGCAAACTACATGTCTATAGGCAGATATGGTAAGGGATATGTAATTCATACCCATATGCCATACTCTCTCTCTCTCTCTCTCTCTCTCTCTCTCTCTCTCTCTCTCTCTCTCTCTCTCTCTCTCTCTCCCTCAACCAATTATGAAAACACAACCTTTCTTTCCATACAAAGTAAGGATGATTACAGTAGGAACATGATCCTTAGTACATACAGTATATCATTTTATAACAATGCCTAAAATACACACACACACACACACACACACACACACACACAGATATAGACATATATATATATATATATATATATATATGTACAGTTTTTGTTTTGCAAGTGTATAGCATAGACAAGGCCAGCAGATTTGAGCTGGGAGCTGGTGATAGCGTCATGCTGCCTCATTTAAGTGGTTTTTTCAAGGTGTTGAGCTGTGAATTTTAATCTTCCTCTAGTAGCAAGTCCCACTGAGTTCTACTAATCACATACTACCTGTTTGCTGAAATAACAAAAGTGACCTATACAGTAAATAACCTGAAAAAGTCTGCAGGACCTGTGAAGGTAAATTCTTCAGAGGGAGCGGTGAAGGTAAAGTTTTTCAAAGTCAAGTGAGGGGTTATTCATTAATTGAGAATCAACATGTAAAAAAAGAAAAACAAAATAAGTCAGTGAATCGTTGTCAGTGTGCCTCCTTGAGTGAAGTCAAGGACTAAGCATGAAAAATAAGATTTGCCACTTTACATGTAGCCCACTCCTGGTGGAATGAGCTGAATGAATATCAGTTTTAGGCATAAAGGGCAAAAGGAAACACCTTGTAATATCCCTAAACACAGACTTTGAATCTTCCAATTACCTGAGGGGATCTGAGGAGCAGTACTCTGGGCCAGCCTTACTGACCTTTGACCTTTGTGCCAAGTCATGGTGACCTGGCTTATTTCAAGAGGGCATGGGAACCAACTATGTGGTCTGAGTGTGTCAACATTCTGGTTTAAGAGGACAAACAGTAGTTGAGATAATGTTTCTGGGACTGCGCATACACTTGCAGAGGAGAGAATCGGTTGTGGTTCCCCAGCTATCCTGAATGTCATGCATGTTAAGTGTGGTAGTGTACAGTATTAACCACAGGCCGATTTTCCCTTCTCTTCCTAGAATCCCTTTGGAACTGATGTAATGGTCCTATAATGTCCTTAATGCAGCTCTATAGACAAGGAGGTCAAGACCTAGTTTCCCCAGAGGTCAACAGCAGCTCCGATACTCTACTGCAGGACATGCTGGTGTAGGACTTTAAGCCTCTGACATTTGAACCACTAAAAGATTATGACCATGTGTGGTGTTTCATGATTTATTCCATACATGGAAAATGCTGACTCCCATCAGAAGTCAGTTATGCCTGCAAATTGACCTAACATCTGAAGAAAATGCTTGGATGTTATTTGGGTGACATCATGTCCTCATTGTGTCATCCACCTTGCGAATCACCCGCAAGCATAATTAAGGAAAATCACCAAAGGGCTAACATGCATTGGCTCTTTATTTGGTAAAAGAGGAGTATACTTTCCCCTTCTGCTTGGAGGGCTTGAGGAAGACAGAGGAGCACAGTGAAAAAGAGAGCAGACTTGTCAGTCTGACCACGTTTCATTTAGCACTTCATTTCAAGGAAATTCAAGAGACTCCTTTAATTGCCTATAGCATTTCAGCTCTCATTTGGGGAAGAATGTATTGCAGTCTGCAGGAGCTTAGCTCAGTGTTTTCATATCATCAAAAAGGCCAACATTTGCACATGGTGATAATGTCAAGTGAGCTAAAGTTTCATTTTTTGAATACTGTTTGTATAAAAACCTGAGAAAGAGTGTTGTTTTGATTGCCTGTGTTTGGTATGCATGATCAAAAGCGAGTGAGTGACATTTGCTTTGGATCTCTTGCATTTTGGACATGATTTATCTAATGCATACCACAGAGTGCACGTTTTCTGCACTCGCAGGAAAACAGGCCCTATTCTTATTCTACTAGACAAAACACACGGCATCATTTGCTAGTGGAAATTGTTTGTCATTCAAGCGGAGGAATTGTGGCTCATTCCTATATAAAGAAATTCGAGCATCCAATCATGGCCCCTTTCAGATGAGCAATTAGGTGTCTTTTAGGGAGTAGCTCAAATTATAGATATTTTTACCCAATGAAAAAAACCCCACAAGGCTAATTTAAATTCAGGCATCATTTTATGTGACCTAACTGCAATAGCAACCATTAAAAACATTTTATTTTCCAGTGACTGCACATTTTTGGGTTTTTATTTGATTGAAAGTCTGATGTGTTATTTATTTATTTATTTCTTATTATTATCCTTTTACAAAAGCTGTAAACGTTCAAGCCATGCAATAAACTCACTAAAATCTTGGATATGAAATATGCAGATCTACAGATATAATCATTTTCATTAAAACCCCATCTATTTTCACTGTCGTCTAAATTCAAGACATAATTTACACTCCAGATCTAGACACTATGTAATCTCTATCATGCTTGGTGGTGAAACGGTGCTTTTGCGTCTCATGTTCCATGCACTGATTAAATGAAGCATGCTTGATCTTTATCTGGGCTGAAGGATGATGCCTCCGCTGGCCTCTATCCAGGTCCTGTGGGCTATAAAATAAGAAGAAAAATAGAAGAAATTTACAAGGGACATTCAAAAGGTTTAGATGGCCTCAAACCTTCGGATGCTTTCTTAAAAGGTGTCTTTAATCCATGTAAGTTTACTGGAGAAACTACCGTCCGTGCAGGTTGGGTGGAAAGCAGTGCAGATGGCCGATGGTGGACCAAAAACTATTTTTATTTTGTTGGAACCGCAAGGAGCGAGTGAGGAGAGCTGGATACATGAAACAAAATTAAATATGGAGGAATTTGTGCAAGGTCAAGAGTCGAGATTCAGTAATACATGGTTTTTAAAACAAATGAGAGCTTTCAAGATCAATGGTATTTGCAAGTCTCAGTACAACACTGTTTTAGACTAAATTTCACAGGGAATAAAAGAGCTTCACTGCTCTTATTCTGAAGGACAACCAGTTAGATTAAGGGTCTTGGATGCCAGAGCTCATGAAAATATTTAAAATGCTAGCAACTCACATGAACCTTGAATTTAGTGTTTTGCTGACAAATTATTCAATGCCATGTTCCCAAGGCATTTTCATGTCATACGTCTCCTGTTAAATCATCATTAGAGGAAGGAGCGGGGTCTCAGAGCGGCTTTACAATGGACAATCGTTTTAAAATTTGACTCCACAAGTGTATTAATGTGGTGAGAATGGTAGTTATTTTGAGCTACAGTGAGTCAGAAAAGTATCCCATGACCAAATTTAAATAGGCTGACAACTCAGTTTTATGCTGCTAAAGTGTGAGGGACGGATCATGGCAATTTCCCACCAAGTAAGCTGTAGTGTCACTGCAAAACAATGCATATCAAACAACCCAAGGTTTTGCTGCCATGAACACTCAGTAGAAAAAACCCCTGTAATGATCTATGTTTTCTGATGCATGTTTGATGGAGAGCTAGACCAGACTCAGTATTTACCCTTGGTGTTGATTTCTTGTGAATCTCCACCTTGCCTCATTCTCTCCAATTTTCCAGGCATTAGCAAAGCTGGGAGATTTTAAAGAGATGCTTATGCAATTTTGGCTCAGCAGCACCACCATGTATAATAATAATAATGATAATGCATACTGTAGGATGAGGCCTGAATACCTTATATAATCACACTTAAAGGACCATAGCAGTGGTTCTGCATGTTCAGCGTAATATCTACAAAATGTACAAACTTCAGGTTTCTTCTAATCTTTTCCCAAAGCGAGCAGCCATATTTTAGAACTCAGATATATTTTTTCCAACTTTTTATCCAGCCATTGGTTTCCATTCATTCTCCTATGATGTGAAAATTATCTTTCAGAGACTTCAAATTTTCTTCATACCAGTATTGAAATAGTCCGCATTAGTTTTCCTAAAAGTAGCAGCACTGTTATGTTTTGTTGTTTTGTTGTCTTTGTGCTGGAAAATAGTCCCTGGGGAAACATTTGCTTTACACAGTGAATTATCAGTTCTGTGGTTTATGAATAGTGACAATTTTGAGCCACAGAAGCAGAGCATCATAAGGTGGGTGTTTCAACCAAAAATCCAAATTTGACAATCAAAGGATTTTGATGATACGTTGTGAAATCTTTGCGTGATTTGGTTTGTTGCAATGAACAACGAAGGTAAACTGTAGTAAATGGGCCAAACATTCAAAATCACCAGTATGGTCCTTTAATGCTTACAGTGTTTGGTCCTCTATTTGTCGACATTGGTATCAGTTTAGAAGGAGTGGCATCTTTGCACAATGGAAAGCAGGATGTTAAAAACAGTTTGTCATTGGATCCCTTGAGTGATTAGGGAATAGAGCTGTATCGACACTACCTTGCAACAGGATGAGGATTTTTTTCTCTCTCTCTCTGAGACAGGCACAGTTGAGCCAGAGTAGATATATGGTCCTCCTTGTTGGACATGACTCCCAGTAAAACAAAAGCATGAATAAAATATGGCAGCGGGACATGTTGTTCAACACTCTTTGGGAACAACAATATCCTTTTAAGAGTAATTTTACTTAGGCTGTTTCTTTGCCTCACCACCCCCCTCCTCTCCCTCTCCTCGGCTTTCTTTCTTTCTTTCTTTCTTTCTTTCTTTCTTTCTTTCTTTCTTTCTTTCTTTCTTCTTGCTTGCTTGCTTTCTTTCTTGCTTGCTTTCTTATATACTGGAGAGTCACACTCACACACAAAGACACACATTTTCAAGGGTGAGAGAACGTTACATTGCCATTACCACTGAACACAGCGGCTGGGGTAGAGAGAAGAAAGAGGGAGGGAGGGAGGGTGGGAGATGGGGGAAGGAGGGGGGGTAAAATCCATCAGATTTGATGGCATGGTGATGTAGATAATGTTTTCTCTCTCAGCCCAGCTCAGAGAAAAGACGGGCAGAGCACAAGCACTTTCACTTTCTCACACCCTTTGTTTTGAATGAAAGGGAGCACAATGTACTGTGTTCATGCATCTGACATGTCTCTTTGTGCACAAACAGTGTGCCCTTTACCTATCAGGCTGATTGCCCCGCCATTATATGATTTAATGATAAAACACACATGCTCTTAATCCGGCTGCACAGCACTGGCACAGAACCTGGTCTGTAGTCACTGGAAGGGAACATAAGGAATATAATTATTCAGTTTCTCATCTGTTTGCACAAATACGACAGAAAACCCCTCAAAAACCGCTCAACGCTACGGTAATTTGCTGCACAGAAACATTGGAAAACAAATGCGTTCAGGAAATGTAGATGGGTTTTTAAGGTCTGAAAGCCACAGCTGCTTGGCAAGCAGAAGCTGGCTCCTTTTGTCTTTTATCTTCTTCTGTAATGTGCACAGGTGCTGCTTAATTCAATTGGAGAACGTTGCCATGGTTTTACATTAATATATTTCCATGTTACCATTACGACTGTTGTCATGGAGATGATAGGACCTATTTGAACTGAAAGCAGAGATGGTTTTATGGGGGTATTGCTCTCTCTCTCTCTCTCTCTCTCTCTCTCTCTCTCTCTTTCTCTCCCTCTCACTCTCCCTCTCACTCTCTCTGTCTCTCTCTCTCCCGTGCTCTCTCTCTCTCTCTCCCTCTCTCTCTCTCTCTCTCATTCGTTCACTTCATGTCAAGTCACATGGTATGCAGCCAGATTTAAGGCTTGACTTCACTGTTCATTTTTCCCCTTATGTTTTTTTTCTTTTTCTTTTTCTTTTTTTTTTTTTTTTACTGGGTTTAACTCACTGTTGCTAGAACAGAAGATGCATTTCAATCGTACCTGGCAACCGACACTTTCAGGGGGGAAAAATTATTCTTATAGTTAAAAAAAAAAAGGCCATTTGCAGCACTGTGTGTTTCTGCTGTGATACACAAACCAAACCCAGTATCTTGCAGGAGAATCACTGGAACATGTGACATTGAAAAGAACTCTCACTAATGCTGCCACTGAGTTTTTGTTTTATTTCTGGTGAACCCGTGTTGATTGAATGTCTTTGAATCCCCCGAGAAAATGGCTACAGCAGAAAATGAACAGGCTAATCAGGTACAAAGGTTGGGCCGAACTGGAAATGGAATTTGTTCAAAATCAAAACCCACTATGTAAAATGCACACATTTTTTTTTAACATACTACAAACGTCTAATCGAGACACGGTTATTCCAATTAAAGTAATTGCACACTTTCATAAAATCAATACCACTCCCTGGATCCGTAATTGCTTCTTTCAATCAATTTGATGCATTTTCTAGAACAAAAGGCAACGCGGGGTATTCAATTTACTCAAGCATACCAAAGTTGATGGAATGCTTGTATTGGCTATTAAGGCATTGGTTGTTTTCTTCTTAAGAATGCCAGTGGAATATCTTCAGAGGCAAGTTCAAAGTCACCTTGTTATCGCTGGATTTTGTTTACTATACCACTGTAACTCATTATATCTGTATAAACGAGAGGAGAAACATATTAGTACCCTAGTAGCTTACAGAAATGAGATGCAAAATGTATTACATTAAACAGAAACACTGTTCAAATCCACCTTGGTTTCTGATAATGAATATACTCCCTCACACACGCACACACACATGCACGCGGACATGCACACGCACGCGCACATGCAAAGATGAATGTACCTTCGCTCAAAGTCCAAACAATATAGAGAAAATCTGACAACAGCGCTCATGAAAAACTGGGCTATTCTGACAGCTTTGATCCATCAGCAAACTATGATGCAAAGTGAAGTCAAATGTGACCTAGTTTTCTTTGCATTAACTGAACTCTTTGTCAAAACATTTTCTGAATTCTTACACATATTTTAGGCCAGTCTCCCCTCAGTAATGTTGTGAAATGAAATAGCATCATTAGAAATGGGTTACAGTCTGAGTCTTCCTTCTCTCTCCTCTCTCTCTCTCTTTCACTCTGACACATACAGAGACACACACACACACACATATACACTGTACAGACACACCCATGTTTAAGGCACCATCATTTTATTTTTTTCCTGCATTCTTTTCTTTTTTTGTTGTTTTTGTTTTTTTGCTGATAATGAAAAAAAAATGTCTGATATGAAACTCTGGACTCGCAGCACAGCACCCAGCATTCTGCTATTCTTATACAAACACAATGTGACAAGATGGTTACTCTCTCTGCGCACTGACAGTTCATTCCGGACTAGGAAAAACGTCAAAAATGTTTAGTCACGGCTGAGCGGACTTAATTACCGTCCTCTAGGCTGCCTCAGAACTCAGTGCCACTAATGGTCCCGAGCTACAGATAAAATTCCATTTACAAGAATGTTGCAGCCACACGATCTGATTTGGCCAATATGAAATATTTACTTTGATGTAATTAAAGTGACAATGCTTATCACCCCTTCTGCCTGAAAAAAGAAGAAATTGCCCTATTTAGATAAATATGAAAACAAATATTGTTGGCCCTTTAGATGAAGATGAGATATAAATTCAGCATTTATTGTGTTATGGGATTATTGGAATAATATTACTGTGTGGTGAGTGACAGTTTTGCAAAATCTGTGTCTGTCTGTAAATGCACAGGGAATTCAGTTCTTAACCTGGTTAGTCATGTAACCAATTAAAATAACCCAAATGCCTGACCTACTCCCATATAAAATAGGTTTTTGTACTCTTTTCCCTTTTGACTCAAACCGAGAAGTGGGTACATTTTGATTTTAACAGGCACCAACCACAGGCAACAGGCACTGAACAATACTTAATATTACTAGTACCATTGCTTTCTTAGATGTAAACTTCTGCTCAGCAAAAGAGGAAGGGTGTAGCTGGCAACTGGCAAATGTTTCATACTTTTTTGCTAGTGGACCGCAAACCACAGGTGGAAAGGAATGATCTGTGAATTCATGGTAACACAGAGATTCGCAATCACAAGTTGTCAAGGGTTCATGTGACCAGCTTTGTCCAAATATGAGTTTAACCAGAGAATGGCATATAGCAGGTTTTACTCTGTGGATGGAAATGCAGCCTTTATCAAGGTGTGGGCATCAGACAGTGTAGGATGAAGATCTCTTTGAACGCTCTTCATAGATGACTTTTTCTTTCTTTTCTTTTCTTTTCTTTTTTTTTTTTTTTTTTTTACATGAAAATGATGTTGACTCAATCCCTTTTCAATAGTTGTATATTGGTTAAGGTTAAGGTTAAGGTCAAGGTTATTTCAGGCTAGTAAAACCGTTTTGGTAAGGTTTTATTTTGGTAACAACAATAACATCCATCATTTCATATGTCTCTGATCCAGGGTCAACTTCATCTGGGAGCAAATCACAACCAAAGCCCCTATAATTCCACGGAAGTCTAAATTTTAAATACTGTAAGCCTCATGCGATTCATCCCTCTAACCTTCACAGTGCCGTGCTGCACCTGCTGAGCTATACAGGTCAACAGCGTGTGACAAAGCAAAGGTTTAGGAAGTGGAGGTGGCATAGACTTGTAGACTGAACATAGCTGCAATAGCAAAGCCTTTATTCCTCAATCATGTTCGAATATACAGCAGAACTGAGACAAGAGCGAAGTTGATATGGTTGCATGATATGGGTACTCTTTGAAAATGTGCAAGGGAACATTTGCGCTATTTGTGCCTGTTACAGGCCCCAAAACAACATTACCGGTGAAGTTTCTTCTTTGAGCTCTACCCATAAGATCGAGTACCAACACTGCCTCACCAGTTCTCTAAAGCCAGTCGCACTCATTTGATGGTGAAATTATCAGTCATTGTCTTCAGTACTCTATGCATTGGAATTAGAGGGAGGTTACTTGTATTGAATGAATTACTGCTGTAGAAGTAAACATACTATTGTCATTGCCAGCATGAAGCTCTTTTTCTTCTGTGGTCCGAGCCATTCACGCCAACATGGCAGTGAACACGACCACTTCCATGGCAAGGGAGCTGCACAACATAGATTAAAACAGCTCACTCTAAACCTGCAAAACATCATGGATCTTTGTCTCATCTGAGATGTACATTATTAAAATCATATTTCAGGAAGTATACATCTATTTTCATATTAAGTATTTACTATTTTCAGGTTAACTGGTCGAAATGTTGCTTGGTTATTGTTAAAAAAAAAAAAAAACGAAAAACAATCTATTTTTTCTATTCCATCTTTCACATATACATGGCATTGGTATTCCGTGGTAAAACACTATCTGTGGCTGTTTTCTGCTGCTCTCACACACACGCAGTTCAGAGGATCATCAGGTTAGCTACGGGCCATTGTCCCTTGAAGAATCTCCCTATCCTTGACATCCATCATGAGAAAATAAGTTCATATGCATCACTGCTAACATAATGGTCTTAAGAGGCGTAGAGAAAGGCTCACCTAACATGCAGCATGGCATATAAAAGAAGAGCCCACTGACATTAATGAAAATGTATACCATTTAAAACTAGTAGGAACAAGGGCTGAGTGGAAGAGGCATTATTTATTAATAGGAAATGGCTAAGTGACTGGCTGTTGATGGCGTGGACTATTTTCATACCATTTCTATACTCTTGATGTTCTTCCTTTGTTGCCAAGTTTTGCTTCAAGGAAGGAAACTGCCATATCAAGTTCCATTTCTATCCGCGTCGTTGGCATTGTGAGCAATGCTTTTGTGTAATTATTGGCTTTTTCCTACAGGCCTTTTGTACAAAAAAGGGTGTGCAAAAAAGCAATATTGTATGGTGTTATATCAAACAAAATATGAAGTGTAGCTGACAAGGCAGCCTGCAGATTCACAGATCACGTTCACAGATCTTTTTCACACATATTTCAGGAACTTAGCTACAAAATATTGGCCCTCAGCTAGCCTGTGTATTTAAGGACTTGGTAGCAAGTTATCAGATCCAAAAGTGCAAAGTAGTGAAAGGCATTATTTCAAAAACCCAAAAAACAAACAGAAATACAGCAACAAACAAATATCTGGACACTGTTGTATAGCAAGCGTGTACACACTGCAATACAACCACACCTATTCCTCTTCAGCCCAGTTTTACAAGTCCATATTCATCTAAAATGAAACTAACATGCAAACCCCCTGCTGTGCACTGTCTTCATTCTCGTTCGCCCTCCCTCCTTCCCTTATTTCCCCCTCCTCATCTCCCTCAGCTTGTAACCTGAATTCAGTAGCGCAGTGGACCAATCGATCACAGGGAGTTCTTTTTTTTTTCTTTTTTTTTCATCCCAGCAATTTTCCTCTGAGGAAAGGGGGAATAATGTGAGCTAACAGTGTGGAAAATCAATGCTCCACTGGCATAGAATAACTTGGAGTCTGGCTGGCAGAGAGTACCGGTTTCCATGAGGCTAGTTTGGGTGATAAAGCCACCCCACGTCCCTTCTCTCATCCAGTGTGATAGCAGCCGCCCCTGCCGAGCCACTTGCTCTCAATAGTAGGTTACCGTAGTTTTATTCCTCAAATCCTGTGGATTTATGAGGTATATGCTGGATGTATGCCTGTGATGTAAGGCTTTGTGTGTGTGATGGGGTGTGCGAGAGTCTGTACGAAATGTATGTGAGCATATATGCATGGTTGTGTGTGTGAGTGTGACAGTTTGTAAGTGTGTGTTTGTGCGCGCATTCAAGTGTGCAAGGGTTTGCTTCTACACAGGGGTGCTGTGATGAATTTGCCCTCACTGTCTCCATCACAGCGCCACGTCAGTAAATTGGAAAATAATATTATCACAACATTGTTAACGGCGGTGTTTAAAAGAGCCTGATGTTTTCACCTCCACGAAAACACTGAGAATACCCGTTAGTACATTTTAAATCACCTCAGACTGGCTATTATAGACTTAGTCAAAATATAAGTGGTAATGTCGGTGTAGAGTGAAATTTGTAATACAAACAAAGACACCTATAGGTTTTGGGCCCATCCGAGATTGAGCAAAAGCAGCTCCTCAGTGTGTGAAATAGGTTTCATAACAACAAGAAGATGGTAGACACTGTCATCTCACTCATAGCGGTGCTGTAACAGGTACACCGCAAAGTGTACAGGCATGTGAGTTTTGTGTGTGTGTGTCTTTTCAATTGTATCCATCCCTTCTTAAACACCACCCACACTGACCCAGACAGCCTCAAACTTGCTGATGTTGCTTCCAGTAAAAAGCTTGTTTCAAAAGTACTCGCTGCTTTCAGAGACAAAACACAAGCTCAGTCCAGATATTTTAGAACATTTTATGCAAAGTAAGCAAATAATCTGAGGCACTGATAGATAGATAGATAGATAGATAGATAGATAGATAGATAGATAGATAGATCGAATAATAAACCGTTGAGCAACTAAATACTTAAATGATACATATTTGTGCTCAATATAAAACTTATTGTGTGAGGCAGTACTTTGTTACCTGGCTTGTCCTGCCATGAGTCAGAGTTAACATTTCTTTAAAACTCACGATAGACAAAGACATCAGGTAATGAGTTAAGTTTTAATTTAGTTTATTTGCACAGTGTTGGAAGGCTTACGCCTGCAATTTTGTATTACAACACAACATAATCAAGCAAGCCGCCAGTCTCTTCATTAAGAACTGCATGTAGTAACAAAGCATGGATCCGCTTGGGAGACACCAGTCACATCTCGTCTTGCCAATTACACTTTGCATGATTCCTCCCCCAAATTAGGATGAGCCGAGATGGAAAATGATTTTTGGCATGTCGTGGGCCCTAATTATCCACTGAACAAATGGAAATATCATTAATGTTGTGTTCTTAATCCACCACTATACAGAGAGGAACAAAGCGCACTGACAGCTATTTGGCTTGCAAAATATTTTTGAGCTGATCAAAGAGATCACTTGAAATGAAGGCCGAGGGAGAGTGCCCAGCAGTTTGTTGTTATGAGCTGTCCATGAGCTCAGACACGTACCTGGTCATGAAAGTCTATTTGCGGCTGATGCAGATCCCTAACATTGTCACATTCTTCAGATGGGATAAAACAGCCTATTTACTAATGAATGACATAATGATGACATCATGGTCACCATCTATCCTCTCGGGGGTCCAGAAAAACAAACACCATTGTGTTGCAGGAAGTTTCCAATTGTGTTGTTGTCTTTGAAGAGCACAACTTGAATTATGAGAACATACTTACTCTGAATGCGGGAAAAATGCAACCTCTCAAGCAGAGGCTGAAAGAGGAAAATATCACCCATCCAATTTTCAAGTATCACTGTCTTGCTGAAACACAAACAGATCTCGACAGCTACCTCAAAATGCTTTGCTTGTTATTCACAAATATACACCACAATGAGACAAATATCATTTTAAAAGTAACTTTAGATGTTGTGCATCTGCAAATTTGACTTTATAGGAATGGCAGTGAAATAACATTACCATAAGCTTGGTGCAATGCATGCATAATAGATTGTTGTTTTCACTCTGCATATGGTAGGAGCTGGATTCGCTTCAAAGTGCACCAAATTTGCATGATTCGATGTGAGGGATTCTGGGATTAGAGAACACCACTCCCCCTCCCCCCACCGTTCACTAGGCTACTGTATAGAAAGGTATCACATTCCCACAGATGGTGGGGAACATTGTGAAAATATTGCCATTACGATACAAAAGAGCAACCACATGAAATCAAGGAAATAAACACAGCAAGATTTTTTTTTTTTTTTTTTCCAAATTTTGTAGTTTTATTCTGATACATGCGCTTTTTTTAAAGAAACATATAAACATCGGCTTCAACATGGGCTGTTTTGTCAGCTTTAAGATTTCAAATAATATTCATTTGAGCTGAATTTTATGATGTTAAGGTCAAAGTTTCTTTCTTAAAGGTCTTATTGTAATTCTGCCTCATTGGGTAATGCAGCAAAGAGAGACAGGAAAGTGGGAGGAAAGAGAGGAAGGGCAGACGTGTGGCATCTGAGTCTGCAAGGTGTGCACCTCAGACTGTTGAGCCACCGGGACGACTCGTGGTCTGACTTTTCAAACTTGTAAAACGTAATTTCTGTCTGAGTGTTTTCACACCTCAGCTTTGTGATTGGTAGCTAAAGTGACAGCTCCTTACAGGTGCCAAAAGAAACCAGCATCAACAGACATTTCACTCATGCATAGTCTCTTCTCGCTGACATTCCTTACTCTTGTTTTCTATCAGTTAAAACTGACACAAAACAGAGATGGAGAACAGAAAGCCTATTTGACTGCAGACAAGCCCTCAAGGCTGCTACTCAACACCGTCTGCCAAGCAAGAACAATCTGATACACTAAGTAATAACAACACTCAGAGCAATGGTATTGATGATAGCACAAATGGCCCAAGAGGAGTGAACAGTTTTTTTCTGCTATTGTTGTGAATCATTTTTGTTTTTTCTTTTTTTTTTTTTTTCCCCAGCCTGTTTCTTGTCAACCTTTGATTTTGGCACAGTGGATTCCCAGGCAAAGCGAACTGAAGGCATATGTCTCAGGCAATGGGGATTTTCACAGCAGTGTGTACTTTCATGCAAATTACATGCCCATCAATGATGAGCTGTCCCTCTTCTCATTGGATAACCTGATTATAATTTAGATCAGGATGTCCATCTGTTAGGTGCATGCCCACACATGGCACTACGCTTGTAGTAAGAATGAGTCTGCCTCATGGTTTTCCCCATATCTCACAGAAAAAACAATGTCAGAGAAGGCAGTCATAGAGAGGTTTTTGTGTATGCCTGTCTCTGGCAGTTATGCCTTCTATTTGTGTTCATTTGTGGTGTTTCGGCCCAAAATGAATGGATTTGCACTGAGATGACACAGGGTGAGAACGTCACAGGCCCGCACGATATTGTCTCAGAGCAAACCATAACAAGCCAAATCCATTCTGGTTCTGATGGTGAAACCAACACCTCGTCATGGATATTGCGAGGCTGAACACACTGTGCTCGACTAAAAGGCAGCATGTGTTCAGAATGTCACTCAGGACAACACAGGATATGATCCTGTTAAAAAGAAAGGCAAAGCGTTTGGCTGCGTCGGCGCTGTGTGAAAGACCAGAATAAACAGACTGAGAGGCGCACACAGCCTCAACAAACCAAAAATCCAGTGATCAGTTAATTAAAGCTGTCACATCACTGTATTTGGTATCCTTCTTTGGTTATTCTGGGACAGAATTAGCTCTATTAACTGTTGCAGGCAAGTAATAAAGTCATACCTGAGTGCTTCCCTGTGTCGCAAAAATTCACTGTAAGTCTTATCTGCATTCAAGATTTTGGATTTAAATATTACGTTTGATCAGCAAACCAACAGTTTCTGCAAATCCACAGGTAACAGAACTCTCTTCCGTCAGCTGTAGGGATAATCTGGTTCTCATGCAAAGTGATTTCCTCTTCGCAGGTGAACCGGAGAAACCTGATGGAGCGACAGACAAGCTGTAC
Source organism: Myripristis murdjan (assembly GCF_902150065.1). Lineage (NCBI taxonomy): Eukaryota > Metazoa > Chordata > Actinopteri > Holocentriformes > Holocentridae > Myripristis > Myripristis murdjan. Next base: position 14,302,701 of record NC_043986.1, on the reverse strand, counting down.
ATGTCTGTCCTGTTGACGGGTTGGCAGAGGTGGTCGAGGGATGATCAGGTCTTGTGATGTTCCTGGCCTTATACGGTCAGGTCTGGCCCATCAGCTGAGAATCAGGTGCTAGCTGAATATTTAGAAGGATGAACACTTCCTGCTGAGCCAACGCACGCATCCCGAGCCTTGGCGTAGAGCTACTTTTCTCTGTCTTTCCTGATTTCTCACTCTGTCTGTACTTCATCCCCTTTCTCTTCCCTTATGCTCACTCTCTCTGTCTTTCTTTCATTCCTCTATTTCAATGTTGTTGTTCTCCCCTCTGCAAATGATCACTTTTTTAAGTTAGGAAGCATCACAGAATTTTTCAAAGTATTATTTTTGTGGGAAGAAACATTACAAGAAGCAAGAAGGTTTCTCAGTGTTTTATTTAAACCTGTCGATATTGTTACTTGTGCAAAGCAGCGGCTTGCAGAAGTGCCCTGGGTTTCAGTTCCACTTTCTGACAATGTTGATTTACAAAACCCCCTGAACTGCAAATGTTCCACTGTCTAATAAGAGCTGATTTTTCTGTGATCATTTCTTCTTCTTCTGTTTTTTTTTTTTTTTTTCTGAGGTGACAAATGTTGACTGCAAAGCTGTTTGTCCTTTCACAGAGCCGCTTTAGCGCAAAACACTTCAAAAGTGTTCAATTAACTCTGCTAGGTGTGGCCTTACATAAACACTTGCATAATGTTGATCTTTACACTCTCACAGTGAAATTACCACTGATGATTTGGCTGTCTGTATACAATTGCATGACTAAAACCTCTCCCACAATAATTGAATGTATTCTAATGTCTGTTTGCCTTTCCTGGAGCAACACAGTGTGCCGCTGAATCCTCACCGATTAAATTCCCAGATAAATGATTATACTTAATGAAATGCAAGCAATTAAAGTAAAAGCCTGATCAAATGGTGCCTGACTGTCAGTCAAATATGCTGACATGTAATTGAAAATGTCCCCTTTCTCTTGCTCTCTGCCGCTCCTGTAATATGAATCCATTTAAAAACAGATCAGGTTTCTGGTGACAACAGGGGAGTAGATGATACTTAATCAACTAATTGACACAACAAAGACCTTTTCTAATGTGTGTGTTCAATAACATCTGGCCCTCTCGTGTTTAATGCTAAATTATTCACAAGCCTGACTTTTTACCTCCAAACTCACTGTAACTTCTCGTATCAGCTGGTGGTGTTTGAATGCTGGTGAACACATCAGGTGGCAAAGGTCAAAGGTTACCACTATCTATTTTCTTTGTAATGATAGAAGGGAAAAACTTTGAAGAAAAAAATAATAAAATAAACTGAAGTTAGAACTAAACTTAACTAAACTTGAATCCATGACTTTGCATTTTTTTTGCCCATTTGCCTGGTAGTCACAATAATGAACGAGCAAGGACACTGCCAATATTATCAGCTGCTACTATGCCTCAACTGAAACAACAAAAACAAATAAATAAACAAAAAAAGACATGCTTACATGCCTTTTGCTCAAATGTACTGAATCCAAAGTTACTCACAAGGCTAGCTGTGACTTTATTTTGCGCCAAATAATTTCAGCTGTTGATATTTAAATGTGGATGAACAGATTACAGCGGCTAAAGCTGATCAATATCCATTTTCATTCTAATGATACAGAGCAAGCTGTAAATACTATAAACTAAAATAAAATAAAATAAACTGAACTCATCTAAAGTAAACTAAAGTAAACTAAAGTAAACTAAACTAAACTGAAAACTTTATTTTGTAGCACAATGACCGGTGTAAAGCACAATTAGTCTTTGTTATCGTCACAATAACAAAAAGCTGAGACCTTTTGACAAATTTAGCAACAACTATATTTTAACTGACATTAAAAAAAATATCAAAAACATGAGGCCTTCATGAGTTTCATTGATCGGCAATACCATTAAATGTTATTACTTGTCAAGTGTTCAGGATCAAAGGCGATTATTCATAATTCACCTTTCGTAAATCCTGTCGTGGCGTTCTGCGCTACAAGAACAACAGAGAAAATGGAATACAATTTAATGGATTATCATTTTTCCTGTGCCTTATGACACAATGACACAATTACCCTAAAGCTTATTTTCGAGGCGGGAAAAGGAGGATTGGGTGACAGAAAAACAGGGATAATACGCTCCTTTTTATTTAAGTTTGACGAACTTACAGGCTCAAGGCGTAACCGTTCCCAATCCTTTTTATCATGCAGCACAGAGTGGGAAGGGCCGACGTACTGTAGCTACAGGTCATTGTTGCCCCGCAGATGAACTAAGTGACAATAATTGAGTTAAGAGGGGAAACAAATGATGTCATGAGTGCATGAAGTGGAAGGAGCCGACTGATTTATTTTCCAAAACAATACATGCCAGAGCAAATCAGTTTTATTAGAAGGGTTGGGTGGGTGGGGGGGTTGGGGAATCAAGCCCCAGCTTTGGTTCACTAGGCTTCACCACAATGCCAAAGATGGTGACTGTGCACATAAGCCAAACTGGTCCACAATAAGACTATAAATCAAATGTTTATCTGACTGCGGTTGCTAGTAAAACAATAAGTGCAAAGGCAGCGAATATGTAAAATGAGTTTGAATATGAACGCCTGGACACTGCAATCTGGAAGACATTTGGCTGATTTAGTGTTTTGTAAAGTAACACTGTGCAATATGAGGCAATGTGTCAGTCTTATCAAACCAGCATGTCAGCATGTCAGTGAGACAGCATCCACTGGGCATTAAACATACAATATTCACCTAAAGCATGTCTTACACTCGCCTTGTATAGCGATCACAGCTACAATATTGCTAAAAAAAAAAAAAAAAAAATCATTTATTATTTGTTTTCTGACACTCTCTCCTTTTTCTCCAAGTGACTGCAGACATCATAGCTCCATTTAGTTTACATTCTTCAGCACAAGGCCTTCTAGAGATCTGTCTCCAGTTTCAAAACACCAAATGAAAACTTTCCTTCCAAACACCAACAGCAAAAACTTTGCAATCATAAACTATATTTTCCAGTCTATAAAACATGACTATTTTGTAATTAAATGTCTTAAGATGGCTCATAAACGTATCCACTTTTACGCTTTTACGGTGGCTATATCATTTTGTAATGAAATGCGTCATATGTTTGAAGTGTGACATCTATATTGTGTTGGGCACAATGCGTACAGTATGAGATATGTTAATTTGTGATGCCGTTGATCCTCCTGATCCTGTGAGACCAAGCGTGCAATATTTCCACGCACTGGTTGCAAATACAAGATAAAAGATGAATCTTGAAGTCAAGTCAAGTCAAGTCAAATCTTCATTATCCTAAGGGAAATTCTGTTTGCAGCAAATGATAAAAAACACAAACAGAAATAACCACATATCAATCAGCATGCATAATAGCTGAAGAGAGAGGAAAAAAAATAAATAAAGAGCAAACCGTCCTCAGGGGTCAGATTACACACTCCAGCCCTTCCAGCCCAATATAGTACAACAGCATATTAAATGCAACAGGCTCTACTAATAAGTCGATATCAGTGCATCATATAAAGGAAGACACTACATCAAAATGTCACCAAGGTAACTTCAGTTGAAATACAACACAAACGTCTGCTGTCTTAAATGAGTTTCACAGCTTCACTGAACATGACGTGCGTGTTTGAAAGGTATACACAGTCCTCCTGGTCCCTTTAAACGTACAGCACAGGTTGGTGGTTTCACAGTATATACACTCAGAAGAGTACACTAATTATGAAAAAAAGGGTCTGAAGGACATGTTGAGCTGTTGACATTCAACTGTTGGGGA